>NW_027102464.1:0-35763 GCF_035609145.1 Eleutherodactylus coqui | reverse complement strand
TTGAATGGAGCATAGTTAGAGGAGTGATGTTAATGCTAAAAGTGAAGAAACTAATGCAAACACTAATGTATATGAAGAAAAGTGATACTAATGTTATATTTAATGGGAAAAATATGGTTTATTACACAGATGTTAGTGTTTAGTAAAGGAAATACTCAGGTTTATCATAGCAAATACTGTGTTGTTTATTACATAACTACAGAAGTATATTGGATATTGTAATTGTGTATTATACAACTGTTTGATGTAATTGCTGACATGAGAGTTCGGCTGATGATTACTGCCTGACTGATGATGAGTATTGTTTGTGACCATGCAGTTAGAAAGTGTGATAGTCTCTGTCATAGCCTCCATGGACGTCATAGGATTAGTTTGTATCCCAGTCATTTTTTTGGTGTTTCTCCCCGGGTATCGTGCAGCGCAGAGTATGTGTGTTGGATGGATGAATAGTGGATCAAGTCTGATTCTGTGGGAAGGTGCCTGTTGGGGTATGATAGGCAGGGTGTGGTGCACAGCTGAGGGTTGCGTTTTCTGTGCTGATGAAGTGCGCAAGAGAATTGTGAGGTTCAAACAGAAGTTGATGCAACCTATAGTCATTAGTCACAAGTGAAGTTCTGTGACGCCTGCTGTGGGGAAGAGGCTGGGTGAAGGTAAACAGGGTATTAGTGTAGTATGTCTACACCGGAAGTGTGGGCATGACAAGGCTGAGCTACAGGTAATGCCCAGGTCACGCCCACAGCTCCCAATTAGCTGTGGCATACACACCTTCACCGAGCTGCCAAAAGCTCGGTGCATCATAGAGACGCTGTTAAAGGGGTTGTCCCGCGAAACAAAGTGGGGGTATACACTTCTGTATGGCCATATTAATGCACTTTGTAATGTACATTGTGCATTAATTATAAGCCATACAGAAGTTATCAGAAGTTATTCACTTACCTGTTCCGTTGCTAGCGTCCTCGTCTCCATGGTGCCGTCTAATTTTCAGCGTCTAATCGCCGGATTAGACGCGCTTGCGCAGTCCGGTCTTCTTCTTTTCTGAATGGGGCCGCTCGTGCCGGAGAGCGGCTCCTTGTAGCTCCGCCCTGTCACGTGCCAATTCCAGCCAATCAGGAGGCTGGAATCGGCAATGGACCGCACAGAAGCCCTGCGGTCCACCGAGGGTGAAGATCCCGGCGGCCATCTTCACCAGGTAAGTAAGAAGTCACCGGAGCGCGGGGATTCAGGTAAGCACTCTCCGGTTTTCTTTTTTAACCCCTGCATCGGGTTTGTCTCGCGCCGAACGGGGGGGGGGGGCTATTGGGAAAAAAAAAAACGTTTCGGCGCGGGACAACCCCTTTAAGGGTTTTCTTAGAGGGAGGCAGCTTCCTCTGTTTTTGTCATCGGACCCCCGAGATAAAAATCGTGTACTGCCGATGGGTTGTTATGGCAAGAGGATTCCAGATACAGGCGTCCTGTTCTGCTATCAGCCCCCACAGTGACGAGCTCTGGCAGCGGGAGCCAGCTGTCAGTGATAGCTAGCCTCCTGCTGCATCAGCTGCAGGGTGCATTAGAGCAGTGACTCCCATTGTTAACCCCAGGTTGAAGGTGTATGTGTGCCACAGCCAATCGGGAGCTGTGGGCGTGACCTAGCCGTTACCTGCAGCTCAGCCCGGTCACGCCCACACTTCTGATGAAGACATACTACACTAATACTGGTAAACAATGTGAGTGAGAAAATTTACTAGAACCTCTTGTCCTGAGGAAGAGAATGCATAGACAGTTTGGACCATGGTACCGTAGCTCTGAACTGGGACTTGTTGGTTTGAGCAGTCCATGAGAGATAGACTAGCATCATAAAGACTGCAAGTAGACCAGTAACTTGACTGTGTTAGGCCGCCTGCAGATGGGTGGGTCGGATCCGGCTGCGAGGTTTCTCGCCGCGGGATCCGACCCGAGCGCCTGCAGAGAGCGGCGCGTACTCACCTGCGCCCGCGGCTCCAGCTGTTTGATGTGCCGGCTTGCTGGGCAGCCGGTGCATGCGCAGACCAGAGCCGGTGGCCGGACAGTGACGTTTCTGCTCTACGAGCCCCGCACAGAAATAAAGCATGCCGCGGTTTGTTTGCCGCGCGGCCAAACTGCGGCCGTCTGCATAGGATTGCGTTTGTCATCGTACCCCTAGATAAATTCGTTAAGGGGTCTACTTTTCAAAATGGGGTCACTTGTGGGCATTCTCCATCGTTTTGGTCACTCAATGGCTCTACAAGTGTGCAATAGGGCCTAAATCTCCTTCAAGCAAAATTTCTGTTTTGAAAGCCACCGGTTGCTCCTTTCATTTTGGGCCCCATTGTGCATACAGGCGTAATACTAGGGCCACAATGGGTATGTTTCTGAGCACGGGATAAACAGGCTTATCCATTCTGGGGTGCAAATCCTCATTTTCATGTGTACTATAGAAATAATTCCTGCCTTTAAAATGACATATTTGCAAAAATATGAAATTTTAGTTTTTCTCTTCTAAATTGCATTGACTCCTAAAAAAAACCTGTTTGGTTTAAACACTCATAACACCCCTTAGTGAATACGTTAAGGGGTGTAGTTTTAAAAATGGGGTCATTTGTGGGGGTATCTATCATTTTGACTTCTATGAGCCTTTCCAATCTTGCCTTGGTGTAGAAAAACAAACTGTTCCTCAAAATGCTGAAAAGTAATATTAAATTTGTACGTCTCCTAAATGGTTAAAAAAAAAAACGAAAGTTTTTCCAATGTGCGCCCAAAATAAAGTAAACGGATGGAAATATATATCTTAGCAAAAATTTCTATATTATGTTTACACATATTTGAGATATTGCAGTTGGAAATGTGAAAAAAGGACTATTTTTAAAATTTTTTCCCAATTTTGGCGCTTTTAATAAATAAACACAAATTCTATCGGTCTTTTTTTCCACCTAAATGAAGTACAACATGTGGCGAAAAAACAATGTCAGAATCGCTTGGATATGCAAAACCTTTCTGGTGTTTTTCCATGCTAAATTGACACGTGTCAGATTTGCAAAATTTGGCCTGGTCATTAAGGCGAAAACAGGCTTGGTCACTAAGGGGTTGATTCCACAAAGACTGGCTAGCAAATACAGCATTAAAAAGATTTCTAAGCCTGTGTAGTTGAGTGTTCCGAATTATATTGACAAAGGATTTAAAACTGTATTACAACATTTGAAAACATATGCTACTTAAAGGGGGTGTCCAATTGTAAGCTATTGAAGGTTTATCCTCAGGAAACGCCATCAATAGCAGATCCGTGGGTGTCTGCCACCTGGGACTACCTCTCATCATCTGTTCTCTGGTCCACTGCTCTCATGCACTGAGCCAATTTTTGCAGGAAGCAGACAGCCCCTTTTCCACTGCAGTAGCCAGGGAACGAAGCAGTCTGCTTCCTGGTAATATCAGCTCAGTGTACAAACTCACCAGCCCAGAGAACAGCATATTGGTGAGAATCCCATGCAGCAGGCCCATTCCAGTCTACTATTGATAACCATCTTGAGGACAGACCATCAGAAGCCTACCACTGGACCAACCCTTAAAGGGTCTGTATGTTTATTGTGTACAACTTAAAGTAAACATTGTTATAGTTTGCTGCAAAATGTGCTTCATCTCTCAAGACTTCTGCACAGTGGGACAACTCCCCTCACATGCTTATACTACTGTCCGGTCTTCCATTCTTCACAGACATGGCCAGTAGGAGGGATTCCTCCTTATTAATGACAGATCCCCTTTGAATGTGTCATTTTGTGATGATAATGTATTAGTTCTGGTCTTTCTTACCATAACAGAGTTTTCCTGACTCATCAGCATCCATATCCTGGAAAAGTTTGGAAACATCAAGGTCTGGAACGCCAAGTGAAGATCTTAACAGGGAACTGAATTCATTTTCTGTGATGCTGCCATCGCCATCAATATCAAATAACTAGGGTAAAGCAAAACATTATAATGGCATGTGATATATGTTGTAATTACTTCAGACTCAGCTGTATGTGATTATTATACCTGTACAGAGACAGAGAAAAGTAATAAGGGCTAATGCCCACGGAACTCCGCGACGTTGCCCTGCAGCTATAAGGTTCTATTGAACCTAATAGCTTAATGTTCATGCAGCGGAGTTTTAAATGCCACAGGAATATGCGTGGCCAGCTTCCATTGTAGACAACGTGGCCTTGCCCACTGTAAATACGTGGCCCTGCCCACTGTAAATACATGGCCCCGCCCACCGCTGGCCACGTCATCTGACACTGCCGGCACGTCATGCACTGTACTGTGAATGCCTGCTGGCCCTCCATGCGGGACGTGTACAGAGGATCCGGAGCGGTAAGTATGGAGGTTTTGTGGTGGGGTGCAGGGGGCGTGGCGGACTGCGCTGTGATATTCCGCTGGCGGAGTCAGTCACGGCCGTGGGCATGAGCCCTAAGGCTGGGTTCCCACACGGCGTATTCCTGGCGGAAATATCGCAGTTTGGCCACAGCGAAAAACCGCGAGATTTCCGCCTGCAAAGCGCTACTTCAAAACCCGCGGCACTTAGAGGAGAGCGCGGCCGCAATGAAAAAAATAAAAGAATGGACATGCTGTGGCCAGTGAATCTGCGCCACAGCACTTGCTTCTGCCACCTTTGCTGCAATGAATTTGCCTTCCCATGTGGACAAGATTTCTGAAAAATCTTGTCCACATGGCTGGCTAATCCCGGGATTACCGTCCGCAAGTGGATTCGCCTCGGCCTAAGAGAAAAAAACAACTGCAGGACTCATCATCTACAAGCCTATAGCAAGTGCTTTACACAAATAAACTGGATCCAGGGTTTGAGCGAACGTCTGATCAACCACATGTACAAGGGTGGACAAAAATATGGAAACACTGAACGAAATGCATAGGATTTTAATCATTAGCACTGAGCTGCCCTATCGGCCCCTGCTTAGTGGAGAGCTTTCCACTAAATTTGTGTTTACTTTACCTCTTGCCCTGCTCTGGGTGGTTTTGGGAGCCAGCTGGTAACAGAAGCTGAGTGGCTCAAACTCCTGATTAAAGGAACCTTGTTGCTCAGGCAGATGTTCACTTTTGCCCAGCAGCATATATGTCCTATTACCTCCACTTAAAATTGGTCTCTATATGTCTTATTGAAATATGGATTATAATCCTAAACATGCATTTTGTACGGTGTTTCCATATTTTTGTCCACCCCCCCCGTATGTCTTATGTAAGCACAGCAGTAATACTCATATGACTTACAAATGTTTTACAGAATGTCATTTATCTAAGAACTACCAGTTTTGTTCTATAAGCGTTAACAGGTCCATTAATGATACTTTTTTCTGCAATTTCGCCATTTGTAAGGCTATTAAAACAGACAGATATGGCCCAATTGCTATATTTTATGCAATTTTTCTAATACATTTTGATTTGTTTTCTGCGTGTTTTCTAACGCAATCCTATGGCAGCTTCCACGGGCGGAAATTCTGCCGGAAATCCCGCCGTGGAATTTCTGCCCATGTGCAGGGGGACTAAGGCATTTTTTTTACATGCATAATAATATATATTGTTTGTAGTACGGTATGCATTGCAGAATATCGTTTGTACTTATACTTGCAGAACCTTGCATAAGCTGAGGCTATGCTTAAATATAAGGGTTAAATAGTACAGATAAGAGGTGATTTTGGTTACCAAGCAGATAGATCTTCAGCAAGTTTTGCAGAGTGCATCAGTTTTTGCAAAGCTAAATTCTAGCAGTTTTGCAAGGCATCACAATCCCCGGGAATGTGGGAGGAGCCAGACGCCAGGCACCAGGCAGAGTAGAGTTGCTTGTGGGATGGGGGAGAGAGAAGAACAACCTGGCAGGTGAGTGCAAAGACCAGAGACCCAGAATCTTCACCCGCCCTGCCATGTTTTCTTTGTGCGCAATATGCAATCAATAGAACCCCTTGATTTCAATGGGTTCGTTCACATGCGCAATCTTGCGCGCAAATTTTCAAACAAAATACGCTGCATGCTCTATCTTCCTGTGGATTTGCACAGGCAAATAGCAGATATAGAACTATTAGACTTAATTACCCATTTCAATGAAGAGGAGTATGGTTGCATGTTCGTTTTGCTGTGCAAATGCACACAATTTGCGCACACAAAAAGTACAGTAGGACATGCATTTGCGCATGCAAATATGCAGCATAAATTCTGCAAATATGTGGCGTAAATGTGCACATAACTGCACTCATGCCCATGTGATAACTTTAATAAGCTTAGTCCTCGTGGCTCTGAATCTATCGCCTTTGATGTGTTAAGCCTCTGTCTGCTGGAGAGTCATGTGTGCTGGCATCAGAAATGGTGGCAGCAAGAATCTTGGGGTGTGTTGAGGGGCATTTTATGCTCAGTTTGCTTCCTGAGTGTAAGGTGCATGCAAAATTAAATGATAGATCAGCCTCTTGCAGTCACATCCAAGTCCTGAGATTGCAGAATGTGTACAGGACATAAGGCTAGCAAGGATTAGACAAAAAGGCCATTTTAATTCAGATCAGCACCACTCTTGTCTATTTTGCAGTGCATTCCTATTCAAGTTCATGGGCCTAATCTACAATATCAGTCATAGTGGAAGGTCATAGACAAAAAATGGGCTGGGTTTTTTTTTGGGGGGGAGGGGGAGAGACACAGCATCTTTTCTAACCCTGGATAATCATTCTAAGATCTGTGTTCCTTATGATTTTGCAAAGAAATGCAAACAAATCTAACAGGTGGCATTGCTACCTTTCAAGGTAAGTGCATGACTACTATAAAGTCTGGTGTTTATCAGTAGCATTAGGTTATAAGGCAGGGGTGTAGAATCTGTGGCCCAGGATGGCTATTAATGTGGCCCAACACAAAGGGGAGGCTGCATCTGGAGGAGGCGAGGCCGCAGGTGGTACCTGGCACTGGCATTTGCTGTGATTGAGTTACTCCAGGTCCAGTGTGATTCTCCTTGTCCTCCCAAGTCCTGACTGCTGCCAATCCAGTAACAAGGTGAGGACGAGAGACGTGGTCTCATAGTGGACGGCCAACGCTGTGTCCCCTGTTGTCAGAATGGCTGTAAACTGCATGCGAGTCTGCACAGGCTTCTGTGTCTAGGCTTGCATGCATGGCCTTGCAGCAGTGGGGGTTATTTGCAGGATGATTGGGGTTGTGTGGAGGTTGATGGAAGCTGTATGGAGTACTGTGGAGGACTATGGGAGTTATGTGGAGGATGATGGGGGTTGTTAGGAGGACTGTGGATTAGGATTATTAGGGGAGGATTTTTTTTGCTCATCTGTGGTGGCAGATATCCCTATAGTTATGCACATATCTGTTTTGTTTGCTTATAAGGTCTCCTTCCCACGAACGTATTTCCGCTGCGTAATTCGCAGCAAAAATCCGCTGCGTTGCCCGCAGCTATTAGGTTCTATTGAACCTAATGGCTCAGGGCACACGGTGCGGAATTCCGCACCGTGAAATCTCCCGTTCTCACCCGCGGCATGCTCTATTTGCCGCGGGTGTACGCGCTGACGGCTTCCATTGCAGTCAATGGAAGCCGTCCGTTCACGCTATCTCCTGCTGTAACACAGCGGAGGATAGCGTGAAAACGCTTTCCCGCCTACCACGGCGAGGTATATCAGTGGGGCGGACGTCACAGCATGGGGTACTGAGTTTCTAGGAGTGAAGCTTTTCCCGCAAAGTATGCAGTAGTGTAAATAGAGAAGACGCACTGCTGTTTGCAGTAGTCCGGCGTGAAGTCCAGCAGACCTGACCTCTTTATGTGTTGCTTAGCAGAGTCATGACTTAGCCTGGTTGCACATGAGCGAGCCGGAGTTGGCTGTGGGCACCCTGTTCCCAGCTGGCATCTACAGGTACCCATCATTACTTCTCTTCTGTACTGCGGATTCTGCTGTGGGCACCCTGTTCCCAGCCGGCATCTGCGGGTACCCATCATTCCTTCTTCTCTTCTGTACTGTGGATTCTGCTGTGGGCAACCTATACCCGACTGGCATCCACGTGTACCTCATTTCTTCTTTTCTGTACTGCGAATTCCGCTGCGGGCACCCTGTTCCCAGCCGGCATCCACACGTACCTCTCATTTCTTCTCTTCTGTACTGTGGATTCCACTGTGGGCACCCTGTTCCCGGCCAGCGTTCACACGTACCTCTTATTTCTTCTTCTCTTCTGTACTGCGGATGGCCCGCATGGCTCACCGTCTTCAATGGAAGCCATCTCAAATAGAGAATGCTGCGATTTTTCCTCCACGAGCAGAAAATCACAATTGATTTCCGCTCGTGTGTAGGAAAAACCGCTTTTCCATAACATGCTATGGAAGTGATTTGCTGCAGATGCCCGCTCCGGATTCCGCAATTCAAATACAGTTGTGCAGCCGGCCTTATTTAGTGTACCAGGTGATTGTAATTTCATCCCGCTTGTGCCCCTCATCCTACCGAGGTAGATAAAAGCGTTTCCCTGGCTGTCAGCCTGACCGAAACGTGATTTCCTGCCTGCAGCAATTAAAGCTTGCGCAGTGAAGCCCCTGCCACCTGCAGGTATGTTCTATCAACATCTGGAATATTCCTACTTCTGGACCCGGTTCCATCTGCCACCTAGTCTGCATGGTCAGACCCCCATTACACTCCAATGGGGCCTGTGCATAGGATGGACGTACCCATGAGTTACATATAGACACTTTCAGACGTGGTGGCTTATGTAAGGCTGTCCGTCCTGCCTTGTCCACCACAGTCTAGGATTCTTTTTGCACTATGGAATTTATGCCCGCCTGATACTTCAGTGCGCGACTCGGTATGTCTCTAATGCTTGAAGAAAAGGAAATGCACATTACCTAGAAGGAAAAAAACTACCTGCCTGAATGCCTAAAGCAATGTGTGAAGGTTGATTTTTGAAGTATCTACATATAGTGTCGGGTTATGGTTTGGGTTGGCAGGTTTTTTATTTTAACCCAATAGTAACTTTGGGTTTTCTTTGTAGATTTTAGATGTGTTTACTAATTTTTATAGAAAAAAAATTTGCACACAATTTTCCTTTATGAGGTCATAAAAAGCTTTGTTGTACATTAGGAACTCCAAAGAGAGGGCAAAATAGCCCTCTGTGGTGACATTGATAACAAGTAGAACTGTTCTGGGCCTGCTAAAACCCTTACAGACTAAGAACATCATCTGATCCAATAGAGGCAATGTATGGTCATGGACAGCTTTGCTTCCTTCTAATGTACACAAAAGAGTCCTCATTCACCGACAGCAAACTAATATCTTGTAAATGGTGAGAAATTACATTGTAAAGTTTTAGAACTTTTTATTTATTGGGTGACTAAGAGTTAATTCTATATAGAGCAGAAAATCTCGTTACGGCCAGTTTCATAGAAGCACACTGTGGGTACATTTATGCGCCCGTAAGATAGACAACTGTTCCAGCCTTTCTACAGGTCTACTACTCTAAATTCAGAGGGTCTAAGGCTGCCTGTCCACGGCCGTGATGGAATATCGCTAGCGATATTCCGCTCCAGGGGAGGAGGGGGTGGGGGAGCACTGACAGGTCTCTGCGATGAGCCTATCTAATAGATAAGCTCACCGTGTAGAATTGCGGCAAATTGTAGTATGCCACAATTTCAATCCCGCAAGCGTAGAAGCGCTATGATTCTCCGCTCGTAGATGTCGGGCTGTGCTTTCCATAGTTAGCCTATGGAAAGCTTTTCATAGCGTGATCCGCGGGCGATTTATCACAAGTGGATCCTCGCCCGTGGAAGGCAGCCTTATGATGCTCTCAGTTCTGATTAAAGGTGCATTTATGCTCGTATAAGCAAACGTAAATGCACCCTTAATACTCATGTGAAATTAGAGGAGAAGGGAGGAAGTGTTCCAGGCACACACACTTGACACTACTGAGACCACTGCGAGTGGGGGTCGCTATTACAACTGAGACCACTGTGGTGGGGGTCGCTATTACAACTGAGACCACTGCGTGCGGGGGGGGGGGGTCGCTCTTACAACTGAGACCACTGAGGAGGCGGGGTGTCGCTGTTACAACTGAGACCACTGAGGGGGGTCACTTACTACTGAGACCACTGTGGGAGGGGGAGGGGGTCACTATTACTACTGAAACCACTGGGGGAGGGGGTCACTATTATTACTGAGACCACTGGGGGAGGGGGTCACTATTATTACTGAGACCACTGTGGGGGGGCCACTATTACTACTAAGACCACTGGGGGGGCACTATTACTACTAAGACCGCTGGGGGGGTGGGTGTCACTATTACCATTGTAGTGGGGGTGGGTGTCACTATTACCATTGTAGTGGGGGTCAGCATTACTACTGAGACCACTGTGGGGGGGGGGGTCACTATTACTACTCAGACCACTAGGGGGGGGGTCACTATTACTACTGAGACCACTGTAGAGGGGGGTCACTATTACTACTGAGACCACTTTGGGGGGGTCACTATTACTATGGTAGTTGCCGTTTGGTTGCATAAGGCATATTTTTCACATGCATAATAGTATATATTGTGATAGACATGATGATTATTTATAAAATGTCTATCGATTTGTATAACCCAAGTGTATTATGCTATTGTAATTACTTCAGCCTAATGTGGAACTCTGCTGCATAAGGAAAGAGTTAAATCACAGTGTTATATACAAGCAATATATATATATATATATATATATCTATATATATATATATATAGATATATATATATATATATATCTATCTTGGATGAATCCCCAGCTCTGCCCCCCACGCTGAAACTTCTACAACAAAGGAATTCCTTCAGCCTGAGCACATGTTGATAAGACTTGCCACATACACAGAAACTGCTTAAGGTTGCCTGCATAGAGGGCTATAGTGTTATGTGTATATCCTGTGTTCAATACTGAGTGTTTACCTAGGCCCCCTTCCTCTCCTCACCCAGGCTAGTTAAACAATGATTCATCACTACACGGAGCTGACTTCAGCTAGGACAAAAGTCCATACTACATCAGCATTTGGAGAGGGTGGGCAGAGAGGTGGGGGATGCTATATGATCCGACGAATGAGAATCTTATATGTTACTGATGTAATCTGTTGCACGCCCATTGAAGGGCGGTTGTCATGTGTTATAATAAAAAGCCTGAGCCTCTACACATTGTAGAGACTCTCCCAGTTTTAGACCAGCACTTGTGTCTGATCTGGTTCGATGATGTGTGCACACGATATAATTCGGAAGCGACAAAATACCCCAAAGCCTGCTGGAGAAAATCATAATCCAGAACAGTGGAGTCCCTGGGTGCGCGAGTGGATCTGTGAGGTCACAGCCTGGAACGTACAGAGATCGGCAGATGGCACGCAGAACTCAGGGGCCCGAAAATCTACAGAACACGGTAAGATTGCTTTATGTAAATCTACCGATGTGAGCTGGGTTCTGACTGCTTTTCTGCCTGTTCCTGATCCAGACTGGACCTTCACTGAAAGACAGGTAATAACTCTAGTTCTGTCCACTCGGAAAATCACCATGTTACCTGTCTAGGGGTATTTTGTACGCTGTGTCTGCTATGTCTGAGACGGTTAAACACTGTGTATACAAGACCAAGAGACAAATTCTGTGAGGGTTAATGTGTCGGGAGGGTAGGACTCGGCTGTTTACGTCTGAGGGAACACGCCAGTGACACTTTCTCCTAGGTAAAACTAGTGTGAGGTTAGGAAGATTTATGATACGTATACTTACATTTATGATTGAGCGTGTTATGTTCTCATATGTGGAAAGGTATATACGTGTGAAGTATAGCCGTGCTTTGTGACGGCTGATTTCTCCAGAATATTGTTGAGGTTTTGGTCATTGAAAATAATTGTCAGTCTCTGTGTATAGCTAAAATGTCCTGTCTAGAACGTGTACAAGAAGTGCTCTTGGGGATTACTAGAGGTTGGTTGTTATAAAGGTAGATGAGATATATACCTTGAGCCGTTGTGGGTATTCTCCAGTAATCCCGTCTGTCTGGTATTATAGAAAGAATGTGCAGTGTTTATTATCAGGGGGGAGGGCTGCTGATAAGAGTGAACTGAAAGCTTTTTCCAATTAACCCTTCCGTTCCTTTTGTCTTGTAGAATTAATGTGCATTGTAATCTGAGTGGGAAAGAGAGGTTATATTGGAAGGATTTGAAGAAAGCAGATTTTACAAGAGAAACACTATTGTGTCCGGAAACTTCGGATAGGATAGAATGAGAAGGTTAGGCATAGACGCAGGTTGTTTAGAGAATAGAGTTGAGCAGAGTGAGCAAGGGCAAAGGTCATAGAGCTTGTGATCTGGTTGCTGAAGGGAAGGGAGCAGAGTTTACTGAACAATGGGAAAGGACCAGGAAAAGTTGCAGAAAGAAATGTCAGGTCATGGACAGGTAAGATAGACTGTAGAAAGTTTACAGAAGATGAGCAGGAAGCCTAGCAGAAAGAAAGGTGTTTTTAGATTGCTAGGAGGAGGTATAACGTGGTTAAGAGATTGAAGAGGGGAAAGCATGTAGGGGGGTATGTGTATTGCTAATGAACAATGTAATGCCTTTGTGTTGACTACAGCCCCTCCCTGTAATGGCGGCCGCGCTTGCAATGTTTACAGTCCAACATAGTGTGACTCTGCAGAAAATGTAGTGAGGCCTGCCCCCACCCTGAAGTTACTCCCCCCCCCATGTGCTCACTTTCAGGGTGTGTGATGTTACTTCCGGTCCCTCCCCATCCGGGACAGGACCTGGCCCCGCCCGGTCCTCCGGCAGCCATCTTGCCTCACCTGGGAGTGCTGCTACTCCTGGGCCCGCCCCTTCTTCCGGCAGCCATTTTGCCTCACCTGGGAGATCTGTAGCCCCGCCCCTTTCTGCCTCTGGCGGCCATTTTGCTGCATTTGGGAGGCCTATATTCCCCAATGCCACTGTATCCAGTGCTAACATCATGATTGTCTGAAGTAAGGTTTTGTTTGACCAGACTTTGTTACGCTCCAAGATGTGGCCACTTTGGATGTGTGATAAGTTCAGGGAAACAAACCTTTGTGAAGATGCAGCTTGGGACATAGTAGATGACTAAGCTGGTTTATAGTGCATGGAAGATTGGAGTTGATGCATGGGGGGCAGAGACCAGGAATACATGACAGGGGACGCTCTCTCATGTTCCCAGGGGCTCTGTTTTCCACTGCCCGCTTCTCCAATGGATACTCAGACAGATGATGTTACAGAAGGCTCCTACAGATGGAATAATTTCACTATAGTCACCCAGCAAACTTTTTTCATGCAATTTGGTGAAGTAATTTTACTTTTTATGTGAAGAAAGAGGGACTGAATTGCCCAGAGTAGGATGTTAATTCATCCGTATTCTTTAGTTTTTCTTTAAGTCTTTGGTATATTCTAGTGTCAGTCTACACTGAAGCTATAATTATATTCTGACAGGAGAGTAAAAGCTAAACGCTGGCCATACCCTGAAATACTATTACACTGGGTGATGTAAAATTTGACTTGTGTTGCGCCCCCTTGTGTTAAAAAATGCTAACTGCGACCTGAAAGGAAAAACATTTTTTTGTAAGGAGATTTTCGCTCAGACTTCGCTGCATACAATGTCACCTTGACCTACAAAGTGCTTGTTTTTGTGCCTCTTGGTTTACTAGTTTGAACGCAATGACTCTTTTTCCATTGAGTATTGCGGTTCAAAAGGGGGGAGGCATAGGTGATCTGGGTCATAGATGATCTAGGTGTTGTAGATCAGCTATTGGGTTTGGAAAAAAAAAAATATATATAAATGATTTTGTGCTACAAGATTCCGAGCCATGTGAAATAGAACATCAACGTGATTATTTAGTACTAATTCGGTAAGAAACTGCAGATATGCAAACAGTAACCAGAACCCCTGTTGATAATGCATATGTTGAGCTTTTTGCAGATGGTACCAGGGTGAGGATTGATGACTCCACATCGGATATGCAGTGGTCACACAACAAGATGTCCTAGAAGCAGAAGCTCTGCCTCCGCATGTCACAGTACAAGAAGCGGAATTGAAGGCCCTCACTGAGGCGAGTAGAGTGGCGAGAGGTAAGACCGGCAATCCTTTACACTGACTCCTGGTATGCATTTGGCATAGCTCATGATTACGGCCCAATATGGAAGGCCAGACAGTTTTTTTTACCTTAGCAGGACAACCAATTGAGAATGGTGCAGCGGTACAGAGTCGCATGGAGGCCCTACTTCTACCTGACCAAGTTGAGAGTTCGCACCGAGTCCTACACTGGAGAGGCGAGAGACGACACCCTCGCTGACAGCGCAGCAAAGGCAGCGGCCCTCAAGCCGTGGAAGAAAGAAGAAAGATACTGACAGCATGAGTCAGTGGTAAAAAACTTTGGACATTGACAAAAATTTGGACTTTGATATGCTAAAAGACTTTTACAGTTACAAGCCAGCAAGGAAAAAAAAAATTAATGGACTAATATGGGAGCAGCAGAAACAGGACAGCGTGTGGTGAACAGTCAACAGCACTTGCCCACCACAGTTCCTGTATCCCATGATGGCCCAGCTGATGGACGGAAAGACCCACCTAGTAAAGCAGTAATGACGACGACGCTTGAAAGAGGTTGGGCGACTTCTAGGTTCTCTGTAGCTGCTGCATCATTTGTCCAGTTTAGCATGATCTATGCCATAGGTGAGTCAGGGCAGAAGTAAATTTGCCACATCACACTTGCCGGGACCACTCTACCCATTTCAGGGATTGCAAATTGACTACGTTCAGCTCCCACTTGTTGGGAAGTATGAATACGTGCTTGTTGTTGTTGATGTCTTTGCAGGTTGGAGGCTGACCCTGTTACCAAGGCAAACAAGTAGGTAACCGCAAAGAAGCTCATGAACGAGGTAAACTGTGAATATGGGGTACCAGAGGTGATTCAGAGTCAGACAGAGGTATAAACTTCGCAGGTAAATGTAACATGTCATGTCTGCTCTGGGTGTATCCCAGGCCTTTTACATACTCTACCATCTTTAGAGTAGTGGAAAGGTGGAGAGACGTAGTGGCACGCTAAAAAGTAAGATACTTAAAAATGACGCCACTTTGGAAAGACTGTCATCCAATAGCCTTATACAGTGTTAGATATGAACCCAGGGGGGATTATACATTATCTCCCTACGAGATTGTTTGGGCTAGCCCCAAGGCTAGGTCGTTACTATCCTCAGTGGTTACAATTACAATCTGATGTGTTGACTGAGTATGTGATTTCCGTTGTTAAAGAACTAACCAAAGCCTATGCACAGGTGTTCTCTTCCAGACTCAGAGGCAGACACTGGGACACATATCTTGCAGCCTGGGGATTGGGTGTGCGTCAAGAAGTTCCCCAGGAAGCACCCTCCTGAGCCCCGATTTGATGGCCCCTACCAGGTGCTTCTGACTACTGCCACAGCTGTGAAACTAGCCGAAAGACTTACATGGATCCATGCTTCATACTGTAAGAAAGCTTCAGATCCGGGAGACCAGTCTTAGTTGTGCCAAAGACATTACTCTGGTTAAGGCTAGTGAGAGAGGAGGGTGGCGACTGGAATCCTTAGTCGGAAGAATATGGGGGTATGGTTACCTTCTGGTATAACTCGTCCAATGCTCAAGTAGCCGCATATTCCTTCGACTATTGTACTGTGGTCCCGTGTCTAGGTGCAAGATCCCACCGCAGGCCAGATTTAGCTCAGTCCAGCTGGTTATATGACTTATATACCTGGGGAATACAATATGTTTGCGCCACTAATAACGTCTGGGGAGAAGACTGCCGTTATTGGGGATTAGTGGGATGGAACGAAGGAACAGACTAGTCCTATAAACCGCGAAGTGCCTTAAATAAGAAAGATAAGAGCGGGAAATCCCTAATTAGTCGTATAACCCTCCTTGAGAATAATAAAGGACAGCAGGTATTGGAAGGCTGAACTTAGTATGTTGCTTGGTTTTAATGCGGTTTTTACATTAACCATGGGAGATCCAAGCCTGGGGGACGGGGAAGACTTATAGTCTGGGGACATACCGGTACGGGAAGACAGATCCCTTAGGGAAGTTTAAAATAAGGGGTATGGTAGATGCAGCCGAATGGAAGCCTTCACTTAGTCCCGTGCCCATAATTAACCCCCTCCGCCGTAAGATAGAGACCTTGACGAACATGATGATCATAGCCGACCCTACCTTTTGAGGACACCTTGACAGTAGCGACTGGCTACTCTGACCAGAATCTCTGGTTGGAGTTGATGAGGTACAATGCTAACAGGAGCAACAAGTCTAACTGTTGCATGTGCGGTAGTGCCCGACTACACTCGGGGATGGTCCCCCTAAATCTCCCTGTAGATGCTGAAGAGTGGTTTATTAGTCTCTTCACGAACATTTCCGCTAATTACACTGTCCGTGAGAAATGGAAGAAGGAATACTCTATAACTACTTAAGTGTTTTGCACCGGAGAGAGTATTACTGACTACCCTGGAAACTACACCTGCCAGGCAATTAGGCAGGGTAGAGGGAGATTTTTGGGGAACTCACCAATATTTCTCTTGTTTAAAAAAGGATGAAGAGCCAGTTCCGATAATGCCAACCACATACGCTACCAAAGGAAAGGAGAAATGTACTAGTACTGCGCCTGCCCCGATCTCCTAAGATGGATTGTCAGTGGAATTCCCATTTGCCAAGGGATAGTGCAGAAGACCTTAGGTTCCGGCGAGGGCACACCCTGTGGGGTGTTAACTTGTACAGATAGAGGGTATGGATGCCCGGAAATGAGCCCAGGGAATCCATGGCCTCCCTCTGAGGTGAGGTAGGGATCCCCCCCCTCCTAGGAGTAGGGACTTACAGATGGCAGCAAGAATCTTGGGGTGTGTTGAGGGGCATTTTATGCTCAGTTTGCATCCTGAATGTAAGGCGAGTGCAAGATTGAGGGATAGATCAGCCTCTTGCAGTCACATCCAAGTCCGGGGACTGGAGAATGTGTACAGGACCTAAGGCTAGCAAGGATTAGACAAAAAGGCCATTTTAATTCAGATCAGCACCACTCTTGTCTATTTTGCAGTGCATTCCTATTCAAGTTCATGGGCCTAATCTACAGTATCAGCCATAGTGGAAGGTCATAGACAAAAAATGGGCTGGGTTTTTTTTGGGGGGAGGGGGAGAGACACAGCATCTTTTCTAACCCTGGATAATCATTCTAAGATCTGTGTTCCTTATGATTTTGCAAAGAAATGCAAACAAATCTAACAGGTGGCATTGCTACCTTTCAAGGTAAGTGCATGACTACTATAAAGTCTGGTGTTTATCAGTAGCATTAGGTTATAAGGCAGGGGTGTAGAATCTGTGGCCCAGGATGGCTATTAATGTGGCCCAACACAAAGGGGAGGCTGCATCTGCAGGAGGCGAGGCCGCAGGTGGTACCTGGCACTGGCATTTGCTGTGATTGAGTTACTCCAGGTCCAGTGTGATTCTCCTTGTCCTCCCAAGTCCTGACTGCTGCCAATCCAGTAACAAGGTGAGGACGAGAGACGTGGTCTCATAGTGGACGGCCAACGCTGTGTCCCCTGTTGTCAGAATGGCTGTAAACTGCATGCGAGTCTGCACAGGCTTCTGTGTCTAGGCTTGCATGCATGGCCTTGTAGCAGTGGGGGTTATTTGCAGGATGATTGGGGTTGTGTGGAGGTTGATGGAAGCTGTATGGAGTACTGTGGAGGACTATGGGAGTTATGTGGAGGATGATGGGGGTTGTTAGGAGGACTGTGGATTAGGATTATTAGGGGAGGATTTTTTTTGCTCATCTGTGGTGGCAGATATCCCTATAGTTATGCACATATCTGTTTTGTTTGCTTATAAGGCCTCCTTCCCACGAACGTATTTCCGCTGCGTAATTCGCAGCAAAAATCCGCTGCGTTGCCCGCAGCTATTAGGTTCTATTGAACCTAATGGCTCAGGGCACACGGTGCGGAATTCCGCACCGTGAAATCTCCCGTTCTCACCCGCGGCATGCTCTATTTGCCGCGGGTGTACGCGCTGACGGCTTCCATTGCAGTCAATGGAAGCCGTCCGTTCACGCTATCTCCTGCTGTAACACAGCGGAGGATAGCGTGAAAACGCTTTCCCGCCTACCACGGCGAGGTATATCAGTGGGGCGGACGTCACAGCATGGGGTACTGAGTTTCTAGGAGTGAAGCTTTTCCCGCAAAGTATGCAGTAGTGTAAATAGAGAAGACGCACTGCTGTTTGCAGTAGTCCGGCGTGAAGTCCAGCAGACCTGACCTCTTTATGTGTTGCTTAGCAGAGTCATGACTTAGCCTGGTTGCACATGAGCGAGCCGGAGTTGGCTGTGGGCACCCTGTTCCCAGCTGGCATCTACAGGTACCCATCATTACTTCTCTTCTGTACTGCGGATTCTGCTGTGGGCACCCTGTTCCCAGCCGGCATCTGCGGGTACCCATCATTCCTTCTTCTCTTCTGTACTGTGGATTCTGCTGTGGGCAACCTATACCCGACTGGCATCCACGTGTACCTCATTTCTTCTTTTCTGTACTGCGAATTCCGCTGCGGGCACCCTGTTCCCAGCCGGCATCCACACGTACCTCTCGTTTCTTCTCTTCTGTACTGTGGATTCCACTGTGGGCACCCTGTTCCCGGCCAGCGTTCACACGTACCTCTTATTTCTTCTTCTCTTCTGTACTGCGGATGGCCCGCATGGCTCACCGTCTTCAATGGAAGCCATCTCAAATAGAGAATGCTGCGATTTTTCCTCCACGAGCAGAAAATCACAATTGATTTCCGCTCGTGTGTAGGAAAAACCGCTTTTCCATAACATGCTATGGAAGTGATTTGCTGCAGATGCCCGCTCCGGATTCCGCAATTCAAATACAGTTGTGCAGCCGGCCTTATTTAGTGTACCAGGTGATTGTAATTTCATCCCGCTTGTGCCCCTCATCCTACCGAGGTAGATAAAAGCGTTTCCCTGGCTGTCAGCCTGACCGAAACGTGATTTCCTGCCTGCAGCAATTAAAGCTTGCGCAGTGAAGCCCCTGCCACCTGCAGGTATGTTCTATCAACATCTGGAATATTCCTACTTCTGGACCCGGTTCCATCTGCCACCTAGTCTGCATGGTCAGACCCCCATTACACTCCAATGGGGCCTGTGCATAGGATGGACGTACCCATGAGTTACATATAGACACTTTCAGACGTGGTGGCTTATGTAAGGCTGTCCGTCCTGCCTTGTCCACCACAGTCTAGGATTCTTTTTGCACTATGGAATTTATGCCCGCCTGATACTTCAGTGCGCGACTCGGTATGTCTCTAATGCTTGAAGAAAAGGAAATGCACATTACCTAGAAGGAAAAAAACTACCTGCCTGAATGCCTAAAGCAATGTGTGAAGGTTGATTTTTGAAGTATCTACATATAGTGTCGGGTTATGGTTTGGGTTGGCAGGTTTTTTATTTTAACCCAATAGTAACTTTGGGTTTTCTTTGTAGATTTTAGATGTGTTTACTAATTTTTATAGAAAAAAAATTTGCACACAATTTTCCTTTATGAGGTCATAAAAAGCTTTGTTGTACATTAGGAACTCCAAAGAGAGGGCAAAATAGCCCTCTGTGGTGACATTGATAACAAGTAGAACTGTTCTGGGCCTGCTAAAACCCTTACAGACTAAGAACATCATCTGATCCAATAGAGGCAATGTATGGTCATGGACAGCTTTGCTTCCTTCTAATGTACACAAAAGAGTTCTCATTCACCGACAGCAAACTAATATCTTGTAAATGGTGAGAAATTACATTGTAAAGTTTTAGAACTTTTTATTTATTGGGTGACTAAGAGTTAATTGTATATAGAGCAGAAAATCTCGTTACGGCCAGTTTCATAGAAGCACACTGTGGGTACATTTATGCGCCCGTAAGATAGACAACTGTTCCAGCCTTTCTACAGGTCTACTACTCTAAATTCAGAGGGTCTAAGGCTGCCTGTCCACGGCCGTGATGGAATATCGCTAGCGATATTCTGCTCCAGGGGAGGAGGGGGTGGGGGAGCACTGACAGGTCTCTGCGATGAGCCTATCTAATAGATAAGCTCACCGTGTAGAATTGCGGCAAATTGTAGTATGCCACAATTTCAATCCCGCAAGCGTAGAAGCGCTATGATTCTCCGCTCGTAGATGTCGGGCTGTGCTTTCCATAGTTAGCCTATGGAAAGCTTTTCATAGCGTGATCCGCGGGCGATTTATCACAAGTGGATCCTCGCCCGTGGAAGGCAGCCTTATGATGCTCTCAGTTCTGATTAAAGGTGCATTTATGCTCGTATAAGCAAACGTAAATGCACCCTTAATACTCATGTGAAATTAGAGGAGAAGGGAGGAAGTGTTCCAGGCACACACACTTGACACTACTGAGACCACTGCGAGTGGGGGTCGCTATTACAACTGAGACCACTGTGGTGGGGGTCGCTATTACAACTGAGACCACTGCGCGCGCGCGCGCGCGGGGGGGGGGGTGTCGCTCTTACAACTGAGACCACTGAGGAGGCGGGGTGTCGCTGTTACAACTGAGACCACTGAGGGGGGTCACTTACTACTGAGACCACTGTGGGAGGGGGAGGGGGTCACTATTACTACTGAAACCACTGGGGGAGGGGGTCACTATTATTACTGAGACCACTGGGGGAGGGGGTCACTATTATTACTGAGACCACTGTGGGGGGGCCACTATTACTACTAAGACCACTGGGGGGGCACTATTACTACTAAGACCACTGGGGGGGTGGGTGTCACTATTACCATTGTAGTGGGGGTGGGTGTCACTATTACCATTGTAGTGGGGGTCAGCATTACTACTGAGACCACTGTGGGGGGGGGGGGGGTCACTATTACTACTCAGACCACTAGGGGGGGGGGGTCACTATTACTACTGAGACCACTGTAGAGGGGGGTCACTATTACTACTGAGACCACTTTGGGGGGGTCACTATTACTATGGTAGTTGCCGTTTGGTTGCATAAGGCATATTTTTCACATGCATAATAGTATATATAGCTTGTACTTTGCATTGCAGAATGTTGTTTGTACTTATATTTCATCATAGCCTGAGCTTATGCAAGGTTCTGCAATTATAAGGGTTAAAGGGGTTGTCCCGCGCTGAAACGGGTTTTTTTTTTTTTTTTCAATAGGCCCCCCGTTCGGCGCGAGACAAACCCGATGCATGTATTAAAAAAAAAAATCGGATAGTATTTACCCAAATCCCCGCGCTCCGGTGACTTCTTACTTACCTTGCTAAGATGGCTGCCGGGATCTTCACCCACGGTGGACCGCAGGTCTTCTCCCATGGTGCACCGTGGGCTCTGTGCGTTCCATTGCCGATTCCAGCCTCCTGATTGGCTGGAATCGGCACACGTGACGGGGCGGAGCTACGAGCGGACCCATTCAGAAGGGAGAAGACCGAACTGCGCAAGCGCGTCTAATCGGGCGATTAGACGCTGAAATTAGACGGCTGCATGGAGACGAGGACGCCAGCAACGGAGCAGGTAAGTGAATAACTTCTGTATGGCTCATAATTAATGCACGATGTACATTACAAAGTGCATTAATATGGCCATACAGAAGTGTATACCCCCACTTGCTTTCGCGGGACAACCCCTTTAAACTGTACAGAAGAGATGTGATTTTACCAAGCAGATCTTCAGCAAGTTTTGCAGAGTGCATCAGTTTTTGCAAAACTAAATTCTAGCAGTTTTTTGCAAGGCATCACAATCCCCGGGAATGTGGGAGGAGCCAGACGCCAGGCACCAGGCAGAGTAAAGTTGCTCGTGAGATGGGGGAGAGAGAAGAACAACCTGGCAGGTGAGTGCAAAAACCAGAGACCCAGAATCTTCACCCACCCTGCCATGTTTTCTTTGTGCGCAATATGCAATGAATAGAACGCCTTCATTTCAATGGGTTCGTTCACGTGCGCATATCTTGCGTGCAAATTTTCAAACAAAATCCGCTGCATGCTCTATCTTCCTGTGGATTTGCACAGGCAAATAGCAGATATAGAACTATTAGACTTAATTACCCATTTCAATGAATAGGAGTATGGTTGCATGTTGGTTTTGCTGCGCAAATGCACACAATTTGTGCACACAAGTAGTAAAGTAAGACATGCATTTGCACATACAAGTATGCAACATAAATTCTGCAAATATGTGGCGTAAATGTGCACATAACTGCACTCGTGCCCATGTGATAACTTTAATAAGCTTAGTCCTCGTGGCTCTAAATCTATCGCCTTTGATGTGTTAAGCCCCTGTCTGCTGGAGAGTCATGTGTGCTGGCATCAGAAATGATGGCAGCAAGAATCTTGGGGTGTGTTGAGGGGCATTTTATGCTCAGTTTGCATCCTGAATGTAAGGCGAGTGCAAGATTGAGGGATAGATCAGCCTCTTGCAGTCACATCCAAGTCCGGGGACTGGAGAATGTGTACAGGACCTAAGGCTAGCAAGGGTTAGGGTGCGGGCAGACGAGCGTAGGCGTATTTACGTTCGCACGAGCGCAACGTATAATCACCCGAGAGAACGTTTTTCACCGATCACGACCAGAGCTAGAAAGCGTATTTTCGGTTGTTCCTACTTTGCAAACTATCTTTTCGGCCATCGAATATGCGTTGGCGCGTATTTCGGTCGCATATGTTCCGGTTTTTTTTCGGGTTGCCGTTTTTACGTGCCGTAAAATCGCCCATGTGAACGAATACATTCGAAACCATTGCCTCAGATGGTCACGTATATACGTTTGTTCGCAAAAACGCGCCGTTTATGCGCTCGTGTGAACGCACCCTTAGAGAAAGAAGGCCACTTTATTTCCAATCAGCACCACTCTTGTCTGTTTTGCAGTGCATTCCCATTCAAGTTCATGGGCCTAATCTACAGTATCAGTCATAGTGCAGGGTCATAGACAATGAATGGGCTGTTTTGTTTTTGTTTTGCTTTGTTTGGGGGGGGGGGGGGGACACAACATCTTTTCTAACCCTGGATAACCATTTTAAGATCTACTGTTTTCCTTATGATTGTGCAAAGAAATCTAACAGGTGGCATTGCTACCTTTCAAGGTAAGTGCATGACTACTATAAAGTCTGGTGTTTATCAGTAGCATTAGGTTATAAGGCAGGGGTGTAGAATCTGTGGCCCAGGATGGCTATTAATGTGGCACACAAAGGGGAGGCTGCATCTGGAGGAGGCGAGGCCGCAGGTGGTACCTGGCAGTGGCATTGCGGTACCTGGCATTTGCTGTGACTGAATCACTCCAGGTCCAGTGTGATTCTCCTTGTCCTTCCAAGTCTTGACTGCTGCCAATCCAGTAATAAGGTGAGGACGAGAGACGTGGTCTCATAGTGGACGGCCAACGCTGTGTTCCCTGTTGTCAGAAATGGGCCCATGGCTGTAAACTGCATGCGAGTCTGCACAGGCTTCTGTGTCTAGGCTTGCATGCATGGCCTTGCAGCAGCGGGGGTTATTTGGAGGATGATTGGGGTTGTGTGAAGGACTGTGGAGGTTGATGGAAGCTGTATGGAGTACTGTGGAGGACTATGGGAGTTATGTGGAGGATGATGGGGGTTGTTAGGATGACTGAAGATTAGGATTATTATGGGAGGATTTTTTTACTTATCTGTGATGGCAGATATCACGAAAATTATGCACAGATCTGTTTTGTTTATCAGATTTTGTTAGTGATTGTGTATTTACTGTTCGCCCGAAGACAACTCCTCTTCTCTGCCCCAGAGATGCCAAAAGGTTTGACAATCCTGTTAATAAGTTTTGTTATGTGGTAATGTAATATTGTCGTAGAATTCCTTTGCGGAATCACGGCTTACTCAATTTGGAATGTTTACAGCCCTCCATATTAATTCTGAATTGATAATGCGCATAAGAAGTTTTTCACACTGACACGAGGTTCAGCATGCATAGCTTCCTCAAGACTAAGCCCAGAGGGATATTATATTTGAACTACGTAGGATTGCATTTGATGTAGAACAAGACGAGAATAACCTTGGTGCAGCAACAGCTGGGATTATAAGGCTAACTTTTACTTTTACAACAATTTTGTCAGACTTCCGGCGACCGGGCAGATGCAGTCTTAGATGCCGGGCATCTCCATCTGATTGGTAATGTACTGCAATTCTCTCTATTCACTAAGCTGGTGTCTTTGTATATTAATACAGACGCCATTGCAGCCCACCTTCACTTCCTCTTTTCTGACACTTAGAGAAATTCTAACGTCTAATGCATAAATCACATATATTATGTTGTAACTTCTGTCACAGCGGTGACCACCTAACATTCTATGTGATTACAAGTGAATTGGGGTCTGTTAATCAGAAGATTGCAGGCAGGGGGGTCTGTTAACATGTACGCTGTTGGGGACTTGGCAAACATAGAAGTATTTTCTTGTGGGCATGGTGGGGCTACGCAGTCTGTATTCTTAAGAGCCCCCTCAGGATGTGGGTGGCATATAACTTTTTACATTTATGACGGGCGTATGACAAAGATTAGGTTACATAACAAGACATACTAGTAGTTTTAACATCCAACAGTAGTTATTTATTACAGCACAGGAATTGCTCCGCTTCTATTAAGAGTTCCACTTCCTCTTTTTAAATGTAGTTAGCAGCTTTTTTTTTTTTTTTTCCTTTCTAAACAATTACGGGCACAGTTGAGCAGGACTGATACTAATTCTATATTGTAGACAAACAAACTATTCCTATATAACAACATGATTATAAAAGTCTCCTCAGACGCCGGACATAATATGCCCCGCCCTAGAGTCTCTAGCATTTCTGTCGCTACACAGTTTATCAATCTACCCTCAGACGGAGTGATCTACTCGTTGACATTTAAACAATAAACAAATATTTGTGGACACACACAAATAGACAAAGCACCAGTACGGCTAGCGTAGTCTCACTGCCCCTCGGGATACTGTCTGATAGCTCCCTTCTCCCGGACCCTACAAGCAGGCCTAGCAGGAGCGGAAATCCCATATCAGACTTTTCTCTGGCAGTCTCTCCCTCCCTGGGCCCTCCAAACGGGCCTCAGGACTGCTGAGTCTCTGCGACAGGCCACCTGAACGGCTCCCTCCTCCCTCAGGAGTGGAAACACCCCGTACAGGCCCTCCCGGGGGCAGCTATTGATGTCACCAATTAACTAGTACTCTCAAGACAACAGGCATGTAAACATTCCTTTATATCTTATGACAGGTTCTTATCATGTGATCGAGACTTAAAGGGGTGGTCTCGCGAAACCAAGTGGGGTTATACACTTCCGTATGGCCATATTAATGCACTTTGTAATATACATCGTGCATTAAATATGAGCCATACAGAAGTTATTCCACTTACCTGCTCCGTTGCTAGCGTCCTCGTCTCCATGGTTCCGTCTAAATTCGCTGGCAGCTTGCTTTTTTAGACGCGCTTGCGCAGTCCGGTCTTCTCTATTCAGCACGAGCCGCTTCAGTGTGCTCCCCGCTACAGCTCTTCTGCGCATGCGCAGACGAGCTGTCACTGCTCGGGAGCGCGCTGCAGCGGCCATTCTGCACCTTCCTCTGTTAGAGGAAGGTGCAGAAACTGGAGCTGCCCAGCGGAGAAGCCCAGCCCAGCCCAGCCCAGCAGCCCCGAGAAGCGTCCCAGGTAAGTGATGGGTCGGGGGGGAACTAGCGCTGCGCCGGGGGGGCTGCCGCTGTGATGGGGGAACTAGCGCTAGGCCGGGGGGGCTGTCGCTGCGATGGGGGGGCTGTCGCTGCGATGGGGAGGCTGCCGCTGCGCCGGGCTGCGCCGGGGGGGGGGGGCTGTCGCTGCGCCGGGGGGGGGGCTGCCGCTGTGATGGGGGAACTAGCGCTAGGCCGGGGGGGCTGTCGCTGCGATGGGGGGGCTGTCGCTAGGCCGGGGGGGCTGTCGCTGCGATGGGGGGGCTGTCGCTAGGCCGGGGGGGGCTGCCGCTGCGATGGGGGGGCTGTCGCTAGGCCGGGGGGGGCTGCCGCTGTGATGGGGGAACTAGCGCTAGGCCGGGGGGGCTGTCGCTAGGCCGGGGGGGGGGGCTGCCGCTAGGCCGGGGGGGGGGGCTGCCGCTAGGCCGGGGGAACTAGCGCTGGGCTCCGGAACCTAGCGCTGGGCTCCGGGGCCTTCACCTGGGCTGAGGGTCTAGCGCTGGGGAGCCGGGGGCTAGCGCCGGTTACCTGCTGCCTGGCGGTGGGCGTCTGGTCGGCGGCTGCGGGGCGTCTGGTCGGCGGCTGCGATGCGTCCGGTTGCCATGGAGACACAGCTGGCGGCGTCTCGGGAGCGCGCACGTCGGGCTGCAGCGAGCGACGGGGAAAGAGCCGGCGGCCATCTTGAGAAAACTTTTATAAGTTGCTGAAACGCTGGAACGGTAAGTACAAACCAGCTAGAAATGTCATTTACAGGGGGGCTTAGTAATGTGTACTTAATGGGGGGGACTGGGCAAAAAAAAAATGTAACTGCTTCCTCGAGACATCTCCTTTAAAGAAGTACCTGTCGATCGGGTCCAAATCATTCGGCCTGGCACGGCACATAGGCGAGCCTGAACTTAGCCACACAGGTATAGATAATTAATTTATCTCACCGTGTTCTGATGATATTTTGGGCCCACCAAGTCCAAGGTCGCATATGTCCGTGTCTTCTGTCCGAATTCTATGGAACCTGTCGATCACATCCCGGACGAGCCCCCACTGTCGTAGAATTCCTTTGCGGAATCACGGCTTACTCAATTTGGAATGTTTACAGCCCTCCATATTAATTCTGAATTGATAATGCGCATAAGAAGTTTTTCACACTGACACGAGGTTCAGCATGCATAGCTTCCTCAATTCTAACTTTAATGATCGGCGTGTAGCCTATTTTAAGAGTTTAACAAATCCGCCTATCTGGGCAGGTCAAAGATTACATGCATACAACGTATTGTTTAATTATTGGATAAGCATCTTGCAATTCTTCCATCCTCCGGTCATCTGTGATTGGCCATCAGGTGGTGGATGAAATGAGTGGGTTGTCTTGGAGCCACGTGGGGTTCCTTCGATATGATTGGATGTTACATCATGAACTATAAATTGCACAAACCTCCCATGTTATTTGCATACGTTTCCAGTAAAATTGCTTGGGTAATTTCTGCGGTTGTCCATGTCTGATTCCTAGTTCCGTATTAGTGCATGCAGCTGGACAGTCAAATATATTTATACATGTTGGTTACGGGCTAAATTCCATCTTTGTCAGCAGAGTTATGAAAAACAGATACTTTCATATGTAGGAAGTACTTATTGCACAACTGTCATGAACTATATTTGTAGCAAGACAGAAGTATGTATACAGAATGTTAAATTGATAACTGTCTACTGCCAAGGCCCACCGATCCAAAATATAGGAATACTGGACTTCCACCACAGAATTGCAGGCTGGCGAGACCCTGCTGTAAGTGAAAAGGAAGTTGAATTTGTTGCCCGGTGGGGTATATAAGGAAGATGTACATCACAGCATGGGGAGTTTCTTTCGGTGAAGCTTTTAGCGAAGTACAAAGTAATGTACATGGAGGACAAGACACACTGCTGCCTGTGGTTAACCGGCGTGAAGTCCAGCAGACCTCTTTACATGTAGCTGAGAAGAGTCCAGGACTTAAGAGACTTGGCGTTGCCCGGCGAGGTATATCAGTGGGGCGGACGTCACAGCATGGGGTACTGAGTTTCTAGGAGTGAAGCTTTTCGCAAAGTATGCAGTAGTGTAAATAGAGAAGACGCACTGCTGTTTGCAGTAGTCCGGCGTGAAGTCCAGCAGACCTGACCTCTTTATGTGTCGCTTCGCAGAGTCATGACTTAGCCTGGTTGCACACGAGCGGGTCAGATTCTGCTGCGGGCACCCTGTTCCCAGCTGGCATTTAACCCTTTTCAATCCAATTTGTATCCTGGTTTTCCTAGGTTGCTTACTCTTTTTCTGCCGTTATATAAACGGCGCTATCTGCTGGCTAAAGCTAGTACTGAATTAGTTGACATGTTGGATAGGCTCCGACAGCAGAAAGGGCTGGCAATATACAGTAAGACAACCCCGACTGACGTCTTTCAACATCGGAGCTGTATAGCCTTAAATCATAATGTCTTCAGATGTCAGACAGTGGATTGGAAAGGGTTAAAGGTACCCATCATTCCTTCTTCTCTTCTGTACTGCAGATTCTGCTGTGGGCAACCTTTACCCATCTGGCATCCACGCATACGTCTCATTTCTTCTTCTCTTCTGTACCTCGGATTCCGCTGCGGGCACCTTGTTCCCAGCCGGCATCTGCGGGTACCCATCATTCCTTCTTTTCTTCTGTACTGTGGATTTTGCTGCGGGCACCCTGTTCCTGGCTGGCACCCACACGCAAGTCTCTTTTTTTTCTTGTCTTCTGTACAGCAGATTCCGCTGCGAGCATCCTGTTCCCGGCCAGTATTCACGGGTATCTCTCATTTCTTCTCTTCTGTAGTGCGAATTCCGCTGCCGAGACCCTGTTCCCAGCTGGCATCCACACGTACCTCATTTCTTCTCTTCTGCAGTTCGGATTCCTCTGTGGGCACACTGTTCCCAGCTGGCATCCACGCGTACCTCATTTCTTCTCTTCTGTACTGCGGATTCCACTGCGGGCACCCTGTTCCCGGCCAGCGTTCACACGTATCTCTCATTTCTTCTTCTCTTCTGTACAGCGGATGGCCTGCATGGCTCGCCGTCTTCAATGGAAGCCGTTCGCGCAGAATCTGTTTAAAAATAGAGAATGTTGCAAATTTTCCACCGCAAGCGGAAACAAATCACGATTGATTTCCGCTCGTGTGCAGAAAAAGCGCTTTTCCATAACATGCTATGGAAGTTATTTGCTGCAGATGCCTGCTCCGGATTCCGCGATTCAAATACGGTTGTGCAGCCGGCCTTATTAAGTGTACCAGGTGATTGTATCTTCATCCTACCGAGGTAGATGAAAGCGTTTCCCTGGCTGTCAGCCTGACCGAAACGTGATTACCTGCCTGCAGCAATTAAAGTTTGCTCAGTGAGCCCCTGCCATCTGCAGGTATGTTTTATCCACCTCTAGAATATTCCTACTTCTGGACCCGGTTCCATCCACCACCCAGTCTACATGGTCAGACCCCCATTACACTCCAATAGGGCCTGTGCATAGGATGGGCGTACCCATGAGTTACATACAGACACTTTCAGCCGTGGTGGCTTATGTAAAGGTGTCAGTCCTACCTTGTGCATCACAGTCTAGGATTCTTTTTGCACTATGGAATTTATGCCCGCCTGATACTTCAGTGCGCGACTCGGTATGTCTCTAATGCTTGAAGAAAAGGAAATGCACATTACCTAGAAGGAAAAAAACCTACCTGCCTGAAGGCCTAAAGCAATGTGTGAAGGTTGCCCAGACAACAGATGGAAGGTCCAGATTAAACAGGTATTACCACATTAGAAACAAAGGTCACCCAAACCTTCAGGTTATCATTAGGTATATTATATGGAAAAAGCAGCCGGACTCTCCATAAATAGAAAGCTATATCGCTCTAAATAAAACTAAAAGTCGAATGGATTAAAGCAAGGTGATTGGGTAAAAAGGCTAAACATGGACTTTTTAATAGACATGAAACCGTAGCCATGAAATATACAGAAAATACTCCAACACACAGATTAGCCAGAAGAGAAATACAGCTGCAGAATCCAACTAGTCTGCCCCGTTTTCCCCATCAGTCCTGTGATTTGGTTTCTGTCCTTTTTGATGGGTTTGTCATTGATGTTTTTACACCCTTGGTAAAGTGCTTATCACATGGGGAGGAAGCTGTTTTTTTCAGTGTAAAACAATTTTCTCTGATCTTCTAAAGTTACCTTGTGCCCCCCCTTATTTTTGGTTTACCAGCTGTAGAAAGAGAACCAACTATCATTCAATCCCTTCAAGGGTTTGGTTGGAGCCTTCCCGTATGTCCTACGGGACATCATAAAATGGGGACCTTCCACTTGTGACAGCCCTCACTAATGGGCCAAAGCAGAGCGGTACGAACTACGCTGGTCGTAATACTACAGAAGGACCTATATGGCTGGCCACAACTTCCCCTAGAGCTAACTGTGGATCACTGGGGGTTTCAGAAGGCAAACCGGATCACTGCGCCATTTTCATTTTAAAGGATGTTGTCACGGCAACACAACCTGTTTAATGTAATTAAAGGTTTCAGTCCTGTCCCCTCTGTCTACAGTATATTTAGTTCCTCAAACTAAGGGCTTATTCACACAAGCACATTTGCGCAGTGTATGCAACACGCAGTGAATAGAACCCATTGATTTTAATGGGTTCGCTCACAAGTGTATTTTGCGTGCGCATTTCATTTTCCCCCTAAAAAAATATACAGCATGTTCTATTTTCATGTGTATTATTCAATGTGCGCATTGGTTTCAATGTGTTTTTCTCTCAGCGATGCTGCGAGATTGAGAAATCTTTGGACAATTCCTCACATGGAATCACCAATTAGTTTCTATGAGATCGTTAAAAAAATGGTCTTACACTCACATGCCATGTGGTGTGAATGAGAATGCAATGTGATCTGTTGGGTTTTTGGACTTTTGCTAGTGACGATTGGGTTAGAAGAGGAAGAGTTCCTATTTTTGTTGAGTACGAGTACTTTCTCTCCCTTCAGCCAATTGTTTCTAATGTTTTTGTTATCAGTGTCCATCCATCCTTGTGTTAGCATTCAACACTGGCTCGCACTACAATATTTTAATGAGATTTAGGGTGCCTGTCCACGGGCGTGATTTGCCGGTGAATCACGTCCTCTGAAGCTTTCCATAGCCACTGCTATGGAAAGCGCCGGCCCCCTGTCCACGAGCGGAGAATCATTGCGATTCTCTGCTCGCGGCGGGCAATTCGTAGCATGCTGTGAATTGGCTCGATTCTCCGCAGTCAGCCTATCTATCAGATAGGGCTGACCGGCGGAGATTCGGCAGCAGCCCCTGCTCTCGGGCGGCGGCTCCCGCGGCAGGGCTTCGCCACAGGATACCGCAACACCGTGGACAATTTAGATTTGTATATATGAATAGTTTTTTTCTCAGTGATAGAAAAAAAAAAACAGCGTGCCAATGCATTATTGCTGCCACATGGATATGCAGATACCGGCTGGTGATCGGCCCATACAGCTTTATTTATACTACACTATTTGGAAGAACATGGACAATTGTACAGAACAAACACTTTTTCCTCGTGTCACCCCAATTTTCTTATAGATTGTAAGTCTTGAGAGCAGCGCCCTCAGTCATTATTCAATTTTGATTTAGTTTTACAGCTTGTGAAGTGCTGCAGTAGAAGTTGGCGCTATATAAATTATTATTAATAAAAAAACATGGAAATTGCTTTGTGAAAGTAGAAAATAGCTGAACTGAAGCAACCAATGCCAGGCGGCTTCTGCCAAGCAAAATAAAAGTCATGGGATGTACTAAACAGGCCTAGTAATGAGAGCATAGTTTTACCTTTCTTTGTCTTAGTAATACATTATCCGCAATACTTTGCGTAGGTAATAGAGATGAGCGAGCACCAAAATGCTCGGGTGCTCGTTACTCGGGACGAACGTTTCGCGATGCTCGAGGGTTCGTTTCGAGTAACGAACCCCATTGAAGTCAATGGGCGACCCGAGCATTTTTGTATATCGCCGATGCTCGCTAAGGTTTTCATTCATCCAGAAATGTGTTACAATAAAAATATATACCGGCGTATAAGGCGACGGGGCGTATAAGACGACCCCCCAACTGTCACCTTATATGCCGGGAATACAGCGGAGCAAAGAATAAAAATCATTACTCACTTCACCGGTGCTTCTGCGGTGCTCCTGCAGGCTGTCGCTCCCTCCTGGTCCCCGGCAGAGCATTGCTTTCTGGACGCAGTGGTTGAAATCCCCGCCTCCAGAAACACACGTGCCTTCAGCCAATCACAGCCATTCAATGACATCATTGTCATTGGCTGTGATTGGCTGAAGGCACGTGTGTTTCTGGAGGCGGGGATTTAAAGCCCTTCGTAGAGAAAGCAATGCTCTGCCGGGGACCAGGAGGGAGCGACAGCCTGCAGGAGCACCGCAGAAGCACCGGTGAAGTGAGTAATGATTTTTATTCTTTGCTCTGCTGTATTCCCGGCGTATAAGGTGACAGTTGGGGGGTCGTCTTATACGCCCTGTCGCCTTATACGCCGGTATATATTTTTATTGTAACACATTTCTGGATGAATTGCAGGGAAGGGCTTATATATTTAAGCCCTTCCCGACAATTCATCCCGCGATCGCCGGCAGCCCATTGCTTTCAGTGGAACCTGCTGTATTGCCGGCTCCATTGAATTCAATGGGCAAACATCGTTCTTCTCTGCCACAGCTGTTACAGCTGTGGCAGAGAAGAATGATTTGTCTTCTATATATTCTCAATGGGGTCGGCGCTGCTGCCGCCGGCCCCATTAAGCGCATATAGAGAAGAGAACATAGGTGCGATCTGCGATTTCTATGGCCTAAGAAGGACCGTTGGGGTTCTTGAAGCCTAAAATAACTCCTAACGGTCTCCCTATAGCAGCAGCACTTTCCCTGATTTATGTCAGAAGGCATCTGTGGCGAGCCGCGGGAGGGCAGATTTTAATACTCGGGTGACACCTAATCTCGCCAGCCACTCACTGCAGGGGGGTGGTATAGGGCTTGAACGTTGCAGGGGGAAGTTGTAATGCCTTCCCTGTCTTTCTATTGGCCAGAAAAGCGCGCAACTTTCTCAGGGAAGAAAATGAAAGTAACCCGAACACCGCGTGGTACTCGTTACGAGTAACGAGCATCTTGAACACCCTAATACTCGAACGAGTATCAAGCTCGGAAGAGTATGCTCGCTCATCTCTAGTAGGTAACTAATTAATGGCTATATTCTTCTTGCCATATAAATTATAGTAAAAAGACTCTTATTGTAATTGCCTCACAGAATAACATTTTTGCCTTCTTCTCTGACATTACAAACACTCCATGATAATTGGTCATACTAGATTGACTTTTTATATCTTTACATTAGTGATGATGCAACTGTATAAAACAGAATATGTACCGTGTTTCCCCCAAAATAAGACACTGTCTTATATAATTTTTGCCCCAAAAGACACACTATTTCCAGGGGGTGTCTTATAATACTCACCTAGTAGATTGTGTTCGGGTCCCTCACGCTGGTCTCTGGCCCTGCTGCAGGCCTCCGTGGACTCCTGGACACTGATAGAGCATTACTTCCTGGTAGCGGAGCTTAAATACCCCGCCTCTAGCAAGCAATTGCTCTAATTGGTTCATCGAGCACCACGTCGGCCAATCAGAGCTGGCACTTGATTATAGCCAATCACAGCCATTCATTGAATGACATCATTGAATGGCTGTGATTGGTTAATCGAACGCCGGCTCTGATTGCTTGATGCGGTGCTCAATGAACCAATCAGAGCAATCACTGGCTGGAGGCGGAGTATTCAAGCCCTGCTACCAGGAAGAAATGCTCTGGCGGCGTTCAGGACTACACGAAAGCCTGCAACAGCGCTGCAGCCCAGCAAGAGGGACCCAAATGCCGTCTACTAGGTGAATATTGCTTTTTTTCCCCCCATGTATTGTAGCTAGGATTAATTTTCGAGGGAGGGATTATACTTCAAACAACCCCCTTGCCTCCCAAAAATTAAATCTGGGTAGGGTTTATTATTGGGGTAGGTCTTCTTTTCAGGGAAACGCGGTAGGTATTACTGATGACCCTGATGTATACTTAGACCCACTCATCCCTGCTAAAATAACAAAGGCAATGTTGTTCTTAGGCCTCGTTCACACGAGCGTGGTTTTAGTGCAGATAAGGCGCGTAAAAAAATTGCGACTAACTGCTCAAAAAATAGCGTGAACGGGCGATTTCCAGCTATCAAGTCTCCAGCTTAATTAGCAGTGAAATTGCCCATTCACACGATTGGAGCTGCGTGTTGCGTGTTATCCAGCTACCACAGGAGTCTATGGAAACTCCCATACATCACGCACCAAAGATAGGTCAAGTCCTATCTTTTCACGCACTACAGACCTTAGATGCGTGTATTGCGACGGTGCATCTCCTATTTTTAAAGGTTTGTTGCGTGTCTAGATTTCCTTCAGCTAAACGCTTCTATAGGAAACCATTGATTCTATTACATGAGGTTTTTTTTCCACGCGCCTATTCTGCACTAAAACCACGCTCGTGTGAACAAGGCCTGAATCTATGTAGATTCTTAGTAGTTTTTTTCCAGAGCTGTCATCGCGCTATTAGGGCTAATTCACATGGGCATATGCGTACAACACTGTAAGTATACTCCAAAATTGTACGCCCATACACTCTGCTGGCAGAGATTGTGTAGGGCTGCGAATCTGATGTCACGGACATGTACAGTGTGGTTTTTATTTTTCCTTTTGAAATACCCGCCCTGTTCTCTATTGACAGCGTTTCATATGCACCCAATTCAAGGACTGCGTTTGATACGCGGAGAAATAGAACAAGTTGCAATTTCTCCTGCGTGTCAATACGCAGTGACCACACGCAGGTGTGAATGGAAGAGTGAAAGTCCATAGATTTTTATTGCCTCCGTTCACCGTGTGTTACATACAGGAAATATGCGTGCGTAATACACAGTGACAATACACCCGTGTGAATGAGCCCTAAGTGTGATAAGAAAGATACAACCACAGTCGACCATTTTAAATGCTTTGGAGACGAGTCCCTGTGTTACTCAAGTCACTGGCCGCATACAAACCACTGTCCTGCTCCATCTCCCCTCTCCACTACACTTTTTTAAAGGTTATTTTCACATGGGCGATAAAATTGCGCAATGCGAGTGAAAACGCAGAATTAGGAAACCCATGCTTTTCAATGGTTTCATTCACATCTGCGATGTTTTCTCTCATGCGATGTTGCAAGATTTAGAATTTGCTGCCTGCCCTATCTTTTTTTTCCCAATGGAGCTTTCGTTTTATCGCATTGCAACATACGAACTTGTGATTTTTGTGTGATGCAATACGTTTTTAACATTAGACACTTCTGTTGTCTACCGCAAGAAAAAATTGCAAGCGGCAGCGATGCAATGTGAGATTATTTGTCAGGAAAAGCATCGCTGATGCTTAATCATCTCATGGGCACGTATGCAATATTGCCGCGATATTTTCGTGGCGATATCTCACTCGCCCGTGTGGAACTAGCCCGAGGGGGTTTTCCCTCCAAGTTACCCTTTTAGAAGTGTGATTCTCACCTCCTTTTATGATGTTTCCTGTGATGGGTTTATGACTTTATGGGGTTAGTCAAACGAGCGTATGCGTATACACGTTCGCCTGTACGCAACGTATATTTGCATGAATGAATTTTTGACACAATGGACTCCCGACTGTTATTGGCATTTTTAAAGATATTCACCCCGGACACTGCAGCACGCATGTAAAAAACACGCTGAAGCAATTGCTGGCAACATTTGGAAGAAATGCTCGGAATGGTAATGAAATGCCTAATTAGGGCGAGCTGTCTTTTCCAAGCGTTGTACGCAGGGTAACTGCCCCCCCCCCCCCTTTTCCATCTATGGCAGCTTGCTGTGTTACACAGCGAAAGTATAAAATATACGGCCGTGAAAGATGGAGGACGTCTTATTTTTTCTCACGTAAATATTTTGCGCGGAAAAAAAGACGTTCCTCTGAACGCAAATGCATTGCTTACTCGCGTTATTTGTGCGACTTTTGTGTGCGGAAATGCCTTCGCAA
>NW_027102463.1:0-118250 GCF_035609145.1 Eleutherodactylus coqui | reverse complement strand
GAGTATCTGTCTGCTCACTTCTAGCTCCAGTGGAGACTGATGGAAAAATGGCCGCTAACAACCTGTGGTCCTTGTTCCGGGTGCGCGTGTCACCATCGAGCCTTAATGACATCATAAAGCTGCTTCAAGTGCAAGACTTGCAGGCTTATATACAGTCTATCTATCTATCTATCTATCTAATGTATGTTACTGCATAGATATATATCTAGCTATATAAATAGATAGTTATATATCAATATAGATATTTCTACAAATATCTAGCTTTACGTATAAATTTAAACTTGTATAGTTATGGTTTTGTAGGGCTGAAAACATACATACAAAATTTGTATTATTATCAGCATTATTCTTATAATTGCCATTGATGTTATTCCAGGGGCAGGTAATAAACCGCATGAGTCTTTGACCAATTTTTACCATTTTAGGTAAAAAGCTGCATTGACTGCACTTCTGCATTTTGTGGGATATGGTAGGACTGCAAGCAAATCCTGAGACAAGATATGTCAAAAACACTCCATACAGCATGCAATTTCGATTTCCAAGATAGAAACATTGGTCACGCTGAACATTGTTGAACGTTTTCACTGCAATGCATCCTGGGACGCTTGGATCCAGGTTCCATCATTCATGTTGCGCTATTTCAACCAACCTGTGTGGCTCATATTCACTTTGGGTTGACGATTGGCATGGTCATGGTGTAGGCCGAGCCTTTTTTGCCACTTCATCCGCCTCCGATCAAGCATAATGCCTTGCCCATAAGCATTCCCCTCCCTGGAATAACTTAACCTACCCATTCCCCTATCTGGAATAACTGTACCTACCACAAAAGAAGTGATAAGCAGCGATCAATTTGACTGTTGTAGGCTGCCGTATCCCGCTTAAGGGCGAATTTCAAACGTTGTCCATCACAGAGACAAATGATCTGGCTCCAGCAGCGTCTATAGGAGTATCTGTCTGCTCACTTCTAGCTCCAGTGGAGACTGATGGAAAAATGGCCGCTAACAACCTGTGATCCTTGTTCCGGGTGCGCGTGTCACCATCGAGCCTTAATGACATCATAAAGCTGCTTCAAGTGCAAGACATGCAGGCTTATATACAGTCTATCTATCTATCTATCTATCTATCTATCTATCTATCTATCTATCTATCTATCTAATGTATGTTACTGCATAGATATATATCTAGCTATATAAATAGATAGCTATATATCAATATAGATATTTCTACAAATATCTAGCTTTACGTATAAATTTAAACTTCTATAGTTATGGTTTTGTAGGGCTGAAAACATACATACAAAATTTGTATTATTATCAGCATTATTCTTATAATTGCCATTGATGTTATTCCAGGGACAGGTAATAAACCGCATGAGGCTTTGACCAATTTTTACCATTTTAGGTAAAAAGCTGCATTGACTGCACTTCTGCATTTTGTGGGATATGGTAGGACTGCAAGCAAATCCTGAGACAAGATATATCAAAAACACTCCATACAGCATGCAATTTCATTTTCCAAGATAGAAACATTGGTCACGCTGAACATTGTTGAACGTTTTCGCTGCAATGCATCCTGAGACGCTTGGATCCAGGTTCTATCATTCATGCTGCGCCATTTCAACCAACCTGTGTGGCTCATATTCACTTTGGGTTGACGAGTTGCATGGTCATGGTGTAGGCCGAGCCTTTTTTGCCACTTCATCCGCCTCTGATCAAGCATAATGCCTTGCCCATAAGCATTCCCCACCCTGGAATATCTTAACCTACCCATTCCCCTATCTGGAATAACTGTACCTCCCTCAAAAGAAGTGATAAGCCGCAATATATTTGACTGTTGTAGGCTGCCGTCTCCCGCTTAAGGGCGAATTTCAAACGTTGTCCATCACAGAGACAAATGATCTGGCTCCAGCCGCGTCTATAGGAGTATCTGTCTGCTCACTTCTAGCTCCAGTGGAGACTGATGGAAAAATGGCCGCTAACAACCTGTGGTCCTTGTTCCGGGTGCGCGTGTCACCATCGAGCCTTAATGACATCATAAAGCTGCTTCAAGTGCAAGACTTGCAGGCTTATATACAGTCTATCTATCTATCTATCTATCTAATGTATGTTACTGCATAGATATATATCTAGCTATATAAATAGATAGTTATATATCAATATAGATATTTCTACAAATATCTAGCTTTACGTATAAATTTAAACTTGTATAGTTATGGTTTTGTAGGGCTGAAAACATACATACAAAATTTGTATTATTATCAGCATTATTCTTATAATTGCCATTGATGTTATTCCAGGGGCAGGTAATAAACCGCATGAGTCTTTGACCAATTTTTACCATTTTAGGTAAAAAGCTGCATTGACTGCACTTCTGCATTTTGTGGGATATGGTAGGACTGCAAGCAAATCCTGAGACAAGATATGTCAAAAACACTCCATACAGCATGCAATTTCGATTTCCAAGATAGAAACATTGGTCACGCTGAACATTGTTGAACGTTTTCACTGCAATGCATCCTGGGACGCTTGGATCCAGGTTCCATCATTCATGTTGCGCTATTTCAACCAACCTGTGTGGCTCATATTCACTTTGGGTTGACGATTGGCATGGTCATGGTGTAGGCCGAGCCTTTTTTGCCACTTCATCCGCCTCCGATCAAGCATAATGCCTTGCCCATAAGCATTCCCCTCCCTGGAATAACTTAACCTACCCATTCCCCTATCTGGAATAACTGTACCTACCACAAAAGAAGTGATAAGCAGCGATCAATTTGACTGTTGTAGGCTGCCGTATCCCGCTTAAGGGCGAATTTCAAACGTTGTCCATCACAGAGACAAATGATCTGGCTCCAGCAGCGTCTATAGGAGTATCTGTCTGCTCACTTCTAGCTCCAGTGGAGACTGATGGAAAAATGGCCGCTAACAACCTGTGATCCTTGTTCCGGGTGCGCGTGTCACCATCGAGCCTTAATGACATCATAAAGCTGCTTCAAGTGCAAGACATGCAGGCTTATATACAGTCTATCTATCTATCTATCTATCTATCTATCTATCTATCTATCTAATGTATGTTACTGCATAGATATATATCTAGCTATATAAATAGATAGCTATATATCAATATAGATATTTCTACAAATATCTAGCTTTACGTATAAATTTAAACTTCTATAGTTATGGTTTTGTAGGGCTGAAAACATACATACAAAATTTGTATTATTATCAGCATTATTCTTATAATTGCCATTGATGTTATTCCAGGGACAGGTAATAAACCGCATGAGGCTTTGACCAATTTTTACCATTTTAGGTAAAAAGCTGCATTGACTGCACTTCTGCATTTTGTGGGATATGGTAGGACTGCAAGCAAATCCTGAGACAAGATATATCAAAAACACTCCATACAGCATGCAATTTCATTTTCCAAGATAGAAACATTGGTCACGCTGAACATTGTTGAACGTTTTCGCTGCAATGCATCCTGAGACGCTTGGATCCAGGTTCTATCATTCATGCTGCGCCATTTCAACCAACCTGTGTGGCTCATATTCACTTTGGGTTGACGAGTTGCATGGTCATGGTGTAGGCCGAGCCTTTTTTGCCACTTCATCCGCCTCTGATCAAGCATAATGCCTTGCCCATAAGCATTCCCCACCCTGGAATATCTTAACCTACCCATTCCCCTATCTGGAATAACTGTACCTCCCTCAAAAGAAGTGATAAGCCGCAATATATTTGACTGTTGTAGGCTGCCGTCTCCCGCTTAAGGGCGAATTTCAAACGTTGTCCATCACAGAGACAAATGATCTGGCTCCAGCCGCGTCTATAGGAGTATCTGTCTGCTCACTTCTAGCTCCAGTGGAGACTGATGGAAAAATGGCCGCTAACAACCTGTGGTCCTTGTTCCGGGTGCGCGTGTCACCATCGAGCCTTAATGACATCATAAAGCTGCTTCAAGTGCAAGACTTGCAGGCTTATATACAGTCTATCTATCTATCTATCTATCTATCTAATGTATGTTACTGCATAGATATATATCTAGCTATATAAATAGATAGTTATATATCAATATAGATATTTCTACAAATATCTAGCTTTACGTATAAATTTAAACTTGTATAGTTATGGTTTTGTAGGGCTGAAAACATACATACAAAATTTGTATTATTATCAGCATTATTCTTATAATTGCCATTGATGTTATTCCAGGGGCAGGTAATAAACCGCATGAGTCTTTGACCAATTTTTACCATTTTAGGTAAAAAGCTGCATTGACTGCACTTCTGCATTTTGTGGGATATGGTAGGACTGCAAGCAAATCCTGAGACAAGATATGTCAAAAACACTCCATACAGCATGCAATTTCGATTTCCAAGATAGAAACATTGGTCACGCTGAACATTGTTGAACGTTTTCACTGCAATGCATCCTGGGACGCTTGGATCCAGGTTCCATCATTCATGTTGCGCTATTTCAACCAACCTGTGTGGCTCATATTCACTTTGGGTTGACGATTGGCATGGTCATGGTGTAGGCCGAGCCTTTTTTGCCACTTCATCCGCCTCCGATCAAGCATAATGCCTTGCCCATAAGCATTCCCCTCCCTGGAATAACTTAACCTACCCATTCCCCTATCTGGAATAACTGTACCTACCACAAAAGAAGTGATAAGCAGCGATCAATTTGACTGTTGTAGGCTGCCGTATCCCGCTTAAGGGCGAATTTCAAACGTTGTCCATCACAGAGACAAATGATCTGGCTCCAGCAGCGTCTATAGGAGTATCTGTCTGCTCACTTCTAGCTCCAGTGGAGACTGATGGAAAAATGGCCGCTAACAACCTGTGATCCTTGTTCCGGGTGCGCGTGTCACCATCGAGCCTTAATGACATCATAAAGCTGCTTCAAGTGCAAGACTTGCAGGCTTATATACAGTCTATCTATCTATCTATCTATCTATCTATCTATCTAATGTATGTTACTGCATAGATATATATCTAGCTATATAAATAGATAGCTATATATCAATATAGATATTTCTACAAATATCTAGCTTTACGTATAAATTTAAACTTCTATAGTTATGGTTTTGTAGGGCTGAAAACATACATACAAAATTTGTATTATTATCAGCATTATTCTTATAATTGCCATTGATGTTATTCCAGGGACAGGTAATAAACCGCATGAGGCTTTGACCAATTTTTACCATTTTAGGTAAAAAGCTGCATTGACTGCACTTCTGCATTTTGTGGGATATGGTAGGACTGCAAGCAAATCCTGAGACAAGATATATCAAAAACACTCCATACAGCATGCAATTTCATTTTCCAAGATAGAAACATTGGTCACGCTGAACATTGTTGAACGTTTTCGCTGCAATGCATCCTGAGACGCTTGGATCCAGGTTCTATCATTCATGCTGCGCCATTTCAACCAACCTGTGTGGCTCATATTCACTTTGGGTTGACGAGTTGCATGGTCATGGTGTAGGCCGAGCCTTTTTTGCCACTTCATCCGCCTCTGATCAAGCATAATGCCTTGCCCATAAGCATTCCCCACCCTGGAATATCTTAACCTACCCATTCCCCTATCTGGAATAACTGTACCTCCCTCAAAAGAAGTGATAAGCCGCAATATATTTGACTGTTGTAGGCTGCCGTCTCCCGCTTAAGGGCGAATTTCAAACGTTGTCCATCACAGAGACAAATGATCTGGCTCCAGCCGCGTCTATAGGAGTATCTGTCTGCTCACTTCTAGCTCCAGTGGAGACTGATGGAAAAATGGCCGCTAACAACCTGTGGTCCTTGTTCCGGGTGCGCGTGTCACCATCGAGCCTTAATGACATCATAAAGCTGCTTCAAGTGCAAGACTTGCAGGCTTATATACAGTCTATCTATCTATCTATCTATCTAATGTATGTTACTGCATAGATATATATCTAGCTATATAAATAGATAGTTATATATCAATATAGATATTTCTACAAATATCTAGCTTTACGTATAAATTTAAACTTGTATAGTTATGGTTTTGTAGGGCTGAAAACATACATACAAAATTTGTATTATTATCAGCATTATTCTTATAATTGCCATTGATGTTATTCCAGGGGCAGGTAATAAACCGCATGAGTCTTTGACCAATTTTTACCATTTTAGGTAAAAAGCTGCATTGACTGCACTTCTGCATTTTGTGGGATATGGTAGGACTGCAAGCAAATCCTGAGACAAGATATGTCAAAAACACTCCATACAGCATGCAATTTCGATTTCCAAGATAGAAACATTGGTCACGCTGAACATTGTTGAACGTTTTCACTGCAATGCATCCTGGGACGCTTGGATCCAGGTTCCATCATTCATGTTGCGCTATTTCAACCAACCTGTGTGGCTCATATTCACTTTGGGTTGACGATTGGCATGGTCATGGTGTAGGCCGAGCCTTTTTTGCCACTTCATCCGCCTCCGATCAAGCATAATGCCTTGCCCATAAGCATTCCCCTCCCTGGAATAACTTAACCTACCCATTCCCCTATCTGGAATAACTGTACCTACCACAAAAGAAGTGATAAGCAGCGATCAATTTGACTGTTGTAGGCTGCCGTATCCCGCTTAAGGGCGAATTTCAAACGTTGTCCATCACAGAGACAAATGATCTGGCTCCAGCAGCGTCTATAGGAGTATCTGTCTGCTCACTTCTAGCTCCAGTGGAGACTGATGGAAAAATGGCCGCTAACAACCTGTGATCCTTGTTCCGGGTGCGCGTGTCACCATCGAGCCTTAATGACATCATAAAGCTGCTTCAAGTGCAAGACTTGCAGGCTTATATACAGTCTATCTATCTATCTATCTATCTATCTATCTATCTATCTATCTAATGTATGTTACTGCATAGATATATATCTAGCTATATAAATAGATAGCTATATATCAATATAGATATTTCTACAAATATCTAGCTTTACGTATAAATTTAAACTTCTATAGTTATGGTTTTGTAGGGCTGAAAACATACATACAAAATTTGTATTATTATCAGCATTATTCTTATAATTGCCATTGATGTTATTCCAGGGACAGGTAATAAACCGCATGAGGCTTTGACCAATTTTTACCATTTTAGGTAAAAAGCTGCATTGACTGCACTTCTGCATTTTGTGGGATATGGTAGGACTGCAAGCAAATCCTGAGACAAGATATATCAAAAACACTCCATACAGCATGCAATTTCATTTTCCAAGATAGAAACATTGGTCACGCTGAACATTGTTGAACGTTTTCGCTGCAATGCATCCTGAGACGCTTGGATCCAGGTTCTATCATTCATGCTGCGCCATTTCAACCAACCTGTGTGGCTCATATTCACTTTGGGTTGACGAGTTGCATGGTCATGGTGTAGGCCGAGCCTTTTTTGCCACTTCATCCGCCTCTGATCAAGCATAATGCCTTGCCCATAAGCATTCCCCACCCTGGAATATCTTAACCTACCCATTCCCCTATCTGGAATAACTGTACCTCCCTCAAAAGAAGTGATAAGCCGCAATATATTTGACTGTTGTAGGCTGCCGTCTCCCGCTTAAGGGCGAATTTCAAACGTTGTCCATCACAGAGACAAATGATCTGGCTCCAGCCGCGTCTATAGGAGTATCTGTCTGCTCACTTCTAGCTCCAGTGGAGACTGATGGAAAAATGGCCGCTAACAACCTGTGGTCCTTGTTCCGGGTGCGCGTGTCACCATCGAGCCTTAATGACATCATAAAGCTGCTTCAAGTGCAAGACTTGCAGGCTTATATACAGTCTATCTATCTATCTATCTATCTAATGTATGTTACTGCATAGATATATATCTAGCTATATAAATAGATAGTTATATATCAATATAGATATTTCTACAAATATCTAGCTTTACGTATAAATTTAAACTTGTATAGTTATGGTTTTGTAGGGCTGAAAACATACATACAAAATTTGTATTATTATCAGCATTATTCTTATAATTGCCATTGATGTTATTCCAGGGGCAGGTAATAAACCGCATGAGTCTTTGACCAATTTTTACCATTTTAGGTAAAAAGCTGCATTGACTGCACTTCTGCATTTTGTGGGATATGGTAGGACTGCAAGCAAATCCTGAGACAAGATATGTCAAAAACACTCCATACAGCATGCAATTTCGATTTCCAAGATAGAAACATTGGTCACGCTGAACATTGTTGAACGTTTTCACTGCAATGCATCCTGGGACGCTTGGATCCAGGTTCCATCATTCATGTTGCGCTATTTCAACCAACCTGTGTGGCTCATATTCACTTTGGGTTGACGATTGGCATGGTCATGGTGTAGGCCGAGCCTTTTTTGCCACTTCATCCGCCTCCGATCAAGCATAATGCCTTGCCCATAAGCATTCCCCTCCCTGGAATAACTTAACCTACCCATTCCCCTATCTGGAATAACTGTACCTACCACAAAAGAAGTGATAAGCAGCGATCAATTTGACTGTTGTAGGCTGCCGTATCCCGCTTAAGGGCGAATTTCAAACGTTGTCCATCACAGAGACAAATGATCTGGCTCCAGCAGCGTCTATAGGAGTATCTGTCTGCTCACTTCTAGCTCCAGTGGAGACTGATGGAAAAATGGCCGCTAACAACCTGTGATCCTTGTTCCGGGTGCGCGTGTCACCATCGAGCCTTAATGACATCATAAAGCTGCTTCAAGTGCAAGACTTGCAGGCTTATATACAGTCTATCTATCTATCTATCTATCTATCTAATGTATGTTACTGCATAGATATATATCTAGCTATATAAATAGATAGCTATATATCAATATAGATATTTCTACAAATATCTAGCTTTACGTATAAATTTAAACTTCTATAGTTATGGTTTTGTAGGGCTGAAAACATACATACAAAATTTGTATTATTATCAGCATTATTCTTATAATTGCCATTGATGTTATTCCAGGGACAGGTAATAAACCGCATGAGGCTTTGACCAATTTTTACCATTTTAGGTAAAAAGCTGCATTGACTGCACTTCTGCATTTTGTGGGATATGGTAGGACTGCAAGCAAATCCTGAGACAAGATATATCAAAAACACTCCATACAGCATGCGATTTCATTTTCCAAGATAGAAACATTGGTCACGCTGAACATTGTTGAACGTTTTCGCTGCAATGCATCCTGAGACGCTTGGATCCAGGTTCTATCATTCATGCTGCGCCATTTCAACCAACCTGTGTGGCTCATATTCACTTTGGGTTGACGAGTTGCATGGTCATGGTGTAGGCCGAGCCTTTTTTGCCACTTCATCCGCCTCCGATCAAGCATAATGCCTTGCCCATAAGCATTCCCCACCCTGGAATATCTTAACCTACCCATTCCCCTATCTGGAATAACTGTACCTCCCTCAAAAGAAGTGATAAGCCGCAATATATTTGACTGTTGTAGGCTGCCGTCTCCCGCTTAAGGGCGAATTTCAAACGTTGTCCATCACAGAGACAAATGATCTGGCTCCAGCCGCGTCTATAGGAGTATCTGTCTGCTCACTTCTAGCTCCAGTGGAGACTGATGGAAAAATGGCCGCTAACAACCTGTGGTCCTTGTTCCGGGTGCGCGTGTCACCATCGAGCCTTAATGACATCATAAAGCTGCTTCAAGTGCAAGACTTGCAGGCTTATATACAGTCTATCTATCTATCTATCTATCTAATGTATGTTACTGCATAGATATATATCTAGCTATATAAATAGATAGTTATATATCAATATAGATATTTCTACAAATATCTAGCTTTACGTATAAATTTAAACTTGTATAGTTATGGTTTTGTAGGGCTGAAAACATACATACAAAATTTGTATTATTATCAGCATTATTCTTATAATTGCCATTGATGTTATTCCAGGGGCAGGTAATAAACCGCATGAGTCTTTGACCAATTTTTACCATTTTAGGTAAAAAGCTGCATTGACTGCACTTCTGCATTTTGTGGGATATGGTAGGACTGCAAGCAAATCCTGAGACAAGATATGTCAAAAACACTCCATACAGCATGCAATTTCGATTTCCAAGATAGAAACATTGGTCACGCTGAACATTGTTGAACGTTTTCACTGCAATGCATCCTGGGACGCTTGGATCCAGGTTCCATCATTCATGTTGCGCTATTTCAACCAACCTGTGTGGCTCATATTCACTTTGGGTTGACGATTGGCATGGTCATGGTGTAGGCCGAGCCTTTTTTGCCACTTCATCCGCCTCCGATCAAGCATAATGCCTTGCCCATAAGCATTCCCCTCCCTGGAATAACTTAACCTACCCATTCCCCTATCTGGAATAACTGTACCTACCACAAAAGAAGTGATAAGCAGCGATCAATTTGACTGTTGTAGGCTGCCGTATCCCGCTTAAGGGCGAATTTCAAACGTTGTCCATCACAGAGACAAATGATCTGGCTCCAGCAGCGTCTATAGGAGTATCTGTCTGCTCACTTCTAGCTCCAGTGGAGACTGATGGAAAAATGGCCGCTAACAACCTGTGATCCTTGTTCCGGGTGCGCGTGTCACCATCGAGCCTTAATGACATCATAAAGCTGCTTCAAGTGCAAGACATGCAGGCTTATATACAGTCTATCTATCTATCTATCTATCTATCTATCTATCTATCTAATGTATGTTACTGCATAGATATATATCTAGCTATATAAATAGATAGCTATATATCAATATAGATATTTCTACAAATATCTAGCTTTACGTATAAATTTAAACTTCTATAGTTATGGTTTTGTAGGGCTGAAAACATACATACAAAATTTGTATTATTATCAGCATTATTCTTATAATTGCCATTGATGTTATTCCAGGGACAGGTAATAAACCGCATGAGGCTTTGACCAATTTTTACCATTTTAGGTAAAAAGCTGCATTGACTGCACTTCTGCATTTTGTGGGATATGGTAGGACTGCAAGCAAATCCTGAGACAAGATATATCAAAAACACTCCATACAGCATGCAATTTCATTTTCCAAGATAGAAACATTGGTCACGCTGAACATTGTTGAACGTTTTCGCTGCAATGCATCCTGAGACGCTTGGATCCAGGTTCTATCATTCATGCTGCGCCATTTCAACCAACCTGTGTGGCTCATATTCACTTTGGGTTGACGAGTTGCATGGTCATGGTGTAGGCCGAGCCTTTTTTGCCACTTCATCCGCCTCTGATCAAGCATAATGCCTTGCCCATAAGCATTCCCCACCCTGGAATATCTTAACCTACCCATTCCCCTATCTGGAATAACTGTACCTCCCTCAAAAGAAGTGATAAGCCGCAATATATTTGACTGTTGTAGGCTGCCGTCTCCCGCTTAAGGGCGAATTTCAAACGTTGTCCATCACAGAGACAAATGATCTGGCTCCAGCCGCGTCTATAGGAGTATCTGTCTGCTCACTTCTAGCTCCAGTGGAGACTGATGGAAAAATGGCCGCTAACAACCTGTGGTCCTTGTTCCGGGTGCGCGTGTCACCATCGAGCCTTAATGACATCATAAAGCTGCTTCAAGTGCAAGACTTGCAGGCTTATATACAGTCTATCTATCTATCTATCTATCTAATGTATGTTACTGCATAGATATATATCTAGCTATATAAATAGATAGTTATATATCAATATAGATATTTCTACAAATATCTAGCTTTACGTATAAATTTAAACTTGTATAGTTATGGTTTTGTAGGGCTGAAAACATACATACAAAATTTGTATTATTATCAGCATTATTCTTATAATTGCCATTGATGTTATTCCAGGGGCAGGTAATAAACCGCATGAGTCTTTGACCAATTTTTACCATTTTAGGTAAAAAGCTGCATTGACTGCACTTCTGCATTTTGTGGGATATGGTAGGACTGCAAGCAAATCCTGAGACAAGATATGTCAAAAACACTCCATACAGCATGCAATTTCGATTTCCAAGATAGAAACATTGGTCACGCTGAACATTGTTGAACGTTTTCACTGCAATGCATCCTGGGACGCTTGGATCCAGGTTCCATCATTCATGTTGCGCTATTTCAACCAACCTGTGTGGCTCATATTCACTTTGGGTTGACGATTGGCATGGTCATGGTGTAGGCCGAGCCTTTTTTGCCACTTCATCCGCCTCCGATCAAGCATAATGCCTTGCCCATAAGCATTCCCCTCCCTGGAATAACTTAACCTACCCATTCCCCTATCTGGAATAACTGTACCTACCACAAAAGAAGTGATAAGCAGCGATCAATTTGACTGTTGTAGGCTGCCGTATCCCGCTTAAGGGCGAATTTCAAACGTTGTCCATCACAGAGACAAATGATCTGGCTCCAGCAGCGTCTATAGGAGTATCTGTCTGCTCACTTCTAGCTCCAGTGGAGACTGATGGAAAAATGGCCGCTAACAACCTGTGATCCTTGTTCCGGGTGCGCGTGTCACCATCGAGCCTTAATGACATCATAAAGCTGCTTCAAGTGCAAGACTTGCAGGCTTATATACAGTCTATCTATCTATCTATCTATCTATCTAATGTATGTTACTGCATAGATATATATCTAGCTATATAAATAGATAGCTATATATCAATATAGATATTTCTACAAATATCTAGCTTTACGTATAAATTTAAACTTCTATAGTTATGGTTTTGTAGGGCTGAAAACATACATACAAAATTTGTATTATTATCAGCATTATTCTTATAATTGCCATTGATGTTATTCCAGGGACAGGTAATAAACCGCATGAGGCTTTGACCAATTTTTACCATTTTAGGTAAAAAGCTGCATTGACTGCACTTCTGCATTTTGTGGGATATGGTAGGACTGCAAGCAAATCCTGAGACAAGATATATCAAAAACACTCCATACAGCATGCAATTTCATTTTCCAAGATAGAAACATTGGTCACGCTGAACATTGTTGAACGTTTTCGCTGCAATGCATCCTGAGACGCTTGGATCCAGGTTCTATCATTCATGCTGCGCCATTTCAACCAACCTGTGTGGCTCATATTCACTTTGGGTTGACGAGTTGCATGGTCATGGTGTAGGCCGAGCCTTTTTTGCCACTTCATCCGCCTCTGATCAAGCATAATGCCTTGCCCATAAGCATTCCCCACCCTGGAATATCTTAACCTACCCATTCCCCTATCTGGAATAACTGTACCTCCCTCAAAAGAAGTGATAAGCCGCAATATATTTGACTGTTGTAGGCTGCCGTCTCCCGCTTAAGGGCGAATTTCAAACGTTGTCCATCACAGAGACAAATGATCTGGCTCCAGCCGCGTCTATAGGAGTATCTGTCTGCTCACTTCTAGCTCCAGTGGAGACTGATGGAAAAATGGCCGCTAACAACCTGTGGTCCTTGTTCCGGGTGCGCGTGTCACCATCGAGCCTTAATGACATCATAAAGCTGCTTCAAGTGCAAGACTTGCAGGCTTATATACAGTCTATCTATCTATCTATCTATCTAATGTATGTTACTGCATAGATATATATCTAGCTATATAAATAGATAGTTATATATCAATATAGATATTTCTACAAATATCTAGCTTTACGTATAAATTTAAACTTGTATAGTTATGGTTTTGTAGGGCTGAAAACATACATACAAAATTTGTATTATTATCAGCATTATTCTTATAATTGCCATTGATGTTATTCCAGGGGCAGGTAATAAACCGCATGAGTCTTTGACCAATTTTTACCATTTTAGGTAAAAAGCTGCATTGACTGCACTTCTGCATTTTGTGGGATATGGTAGGACTGCAAGCAAATCCTGAGACAAGATATGTCAAAAACACTCCATACAGCATGCAATTTCGATTTCCAAGATAGAAACATTGGTCACGCTGAACATTGTTGAACGTTTTCACTGCAATGCATCCTGGGACGCTTGGATCCAGGTTCCATCATTCATGTTGCGCTATTTCAACCAACCTGTGTGGCTCATATTCACTTTGGGTTGACGATTGGCATGGTCATGGTGTAGGCCGAGCCTTTTTTGCCACTTCATCCGCCTCCGATCAAGCATAATGCCTTGCCCATAAGCATTCCCCTCCCTGGAATAACTTAACCTACCCATTCCCCTATCTGGAATAACTGTACCTACCACAAAAGAAGTGATAAGCAGCGATCAATTTGACTGTTGTAGGCTGCCGTATCCCGCTTAAGGGCGAATTTCAAACGTTGTCCATCACAGAGACAAATGATCTGGCTCCAGCAGCGTCTATAGGAGTATCTGTCTGCTCACTTCTAGCTCCAGTGGAGACTGATGGAAAAATGGCCGCTAACAACCTGTGATCCTTGTTCCGGGTGCGCGTGTCACCATCGAGCCTTAATGACATCATAAAGCTGCTTCAAGTGCAAGACTTGCAGGCTTATATACAGTCTATCTATCTATCTATCTATCTAATGTATGTTACTGCATAGATATATATCTAGCTATATAAATAGATAGCTATATATCAATATAGATATTTCTACAAATATCTAGCTTTACGTATAAATTTAAACTTCTATAGTTATGGTTTTGTAGGGCTGAAAACATACATACAAAATTTGTATTATTATCAGCATTATTCTTATAATTGCCATTGATGTTATTCCAGGGACAGGTAATAAACCGCATGAGGCTTTGACCAATTTTTACCATTTTAGGTAAAAAGCTGCATTGACTGCACTTCTGCATTTTGTGGGATATGGTAGGACTGCAAGCAAATCCTGAGACAAGATATATCAAAAACACTCCATACAGCATGCAATTTCATTTTCCAAGATAGAAACATTGGTCACGCTGAACATTGTTGAACGTTTTCGCTGCAATGCATCCTGAGACGCTTGGATCCAGGTTCTATCATTCATGCTGCGCCATTTCAACCAACCTGTGTGGCTCATATTCACTTTGGGTTGACGAGTTGCATGGTCATGGTGTAGGCCGAGCCTTTTTTGCCACTTCATCCGCCTCTGATCAAGCATAATGCCTTGCCCATAAGCATTCCCCACCCTGGAATATCTTAACCTACCCATTCCCCTATCTGGAATAACTGTACCTCCCTCAAAAGAAGTGATAAGCCGCAATATATTTGACTGTTGTAGGCTGCCGTCTCCCGCTTAAGGGCGAATTTCAAACGTTGTCCATCACAGAGACAAATGATCTGGCTCCAGCCGCGTCTATAGGAGTATCTGTCTGCTCACTTCTAGCTCCAGTGGAGACTGATGGAAAAATGGCCGCTAACAACCTGTGGTCCTTGTTCCGGGTGCGCGTGTCACCATCGAGCCTTAATGACATCATAAAGCTGCTTCAAGTGCAAGACTTGCAGGCTTATATACAGTCTATCTATCTATCTATCTATCTAATGTATGTTACTGCATAGATATATATCTAGCTATATAAATAGATAGTTATATATCAATATAGATATTTCTACAAATATCTAGCTTTACGTATAAATTTAAACTTGTATAGTTATGGTTTTGTAGGGCTGAAAACATACATACAAAATTTGTATTATTATCAGCATTATTCTTATAATTGCCATTGATGTTATTCCAGGGGCAGGTAATAAACCGCATGAGTCTTTGACCAATTTTTACCATTTTAGGTAAAAAGCTGCATTGACTGCACTTCTGCATTTTGTGGGATATGGTAGGACTGCAAGCAAATCCTGAGACAAGATATGTCAAAAACACTCCATACAGCATGCAATTTCGATTTCCAAGATAGAAACATTGGTCACGCTGAACATTGTTGAACGTTTTCACTGCAATGCATCCTGGGACGCTTGGATCCAGGTTCCATCATTCATGTTGCGCTATTTCAACCAACCTGTGTGGCTCATATTCACTTTGGGTTGACGATTGGCATGGTCATGGTGTAGGCCGAGCCTTTTTTGCCACTTCATCCGCCTCCGATCAAGCATAATGCCTTGCCCATAAGCATTCCCCTCCCTGGAATAACTTAACCTACCCATTCCCCTATCTGGAATAACTGTACCTACCACAAAAGAAGTGATAAGCAGCGATCAATTTGACTGTTGTAGGCTGCCGTATCCCGCTTAAGGGCGAATTTCAAACGTTGTCCATCACAGAGACAAATGATCTGGCTCCAGCAGCGTCTATAGGAGTATCTGTCTGCTCACTTCTAGCTCCAGTGGAGACTGATGGAAAAATGGCCGCTAACAACCTGTGATCCTTGTTCCGGGTGCGCGTGTCACCATCGAGCCTTAATGACATCATAAAGCTGCTTCAAGTGCAAGACTTGCAGGCTTATATACAGTCTATCTATCTATCTATCTATCTATCTATCTATCTATCTATCTATCTATCTATCTATCTAATGTATGTTACTGCATAGATATATATCTAGCTATATAAATAGATAGCTATATATCAATATAGATATTTCTACAAATATCTAGCTTTACGTATAAATTTAAACTTCTATAGTTATGGTTTTGTAGGGCTGAAAACATACATACAAAATTTGTATTATTATCAGCATTATTCTTATAATTGCCATTGATGTTATTCCAGGGACAGGTAATAAACCGCATGAGGCTTTGACCAATTTTTACCATTTTAGGTAAAAAGCTGCATTGACTGCACTTCTGCATTTTGTGGGATATGGTAGGACTGCAAGCAAATCCTGAGACAAGATATATCAAAAACACTCCATACAGCATGCAATTTCATTTTCCAAGATAGAAACATTGGTCACGCTGAACATTGTTGAACGTTTTCGCTGCAATGCATCCTGAGACGCTTGGATCCAGGTTCTATCATTCATGCTGCGCCATTTCAACCAACCTGTGTGGCTCATATTCACTTTGGGTTGACGAGTTGCATGGTCATGGTGTAGGCCGAGCCTTTTTTGCCACTTCATCCGCCTCTGATCAAGCATAATGCCTTGCCCATAAGCATTCCCCACCCTGGAATATCTTAACCTACCCATTCCCCTATCTGGAATAACTGTACCTCCCTCAAAAGAAGTGATAAGCCGCAATATATTTGACTGTTGTAGGCTGCCGTCTCCCGCTTAAGGGCGAATTTCAAACGTTGTCCATCACAGAGACAAATGATCTGGCTCCAGCCGCGTCTATAGGAGTATCTGTCTGCTCACTTCTAGCTCCAGTGGAGACTGATGGAAAAATGGCCGCTAACAACCTGTGGTCCTTGTTCCGGGTGCGCGTGTCACCATCGAGCCTTAATGACATCATAAAGCTGCTTCAAGTGCAAGACTTGCAGGCTTATATACAGTCTATCTATCTATCTATCTATCTAATGTATGTTACTGCATAGATATATATCTAGCTATATAAATAGATAGTTATATATCAATATAGATATTTCTACAAATATCTAGCTTTACGTATAAATTTAAACTTGTATAGTTATGGTTTTGTAGGGCTGAAAACATACATACAAAATTTGTATTATTATCAGCATTATTCTTATAATTGCCATTGATGTTATTCCAGGGGCAGGTAATAAACCGCATGAGTCTTTGACCAATTTTTACCATTTTAGGTAAAAAGCTGCATTGACTGCACTTCTGCATTTTGTGGGATATGGTAGGACTGCAAGCAAATCCTGAGACAAGATATGTCAAAAACACTCCATACAGCATGCAATTTCGATTTCCAAGATAGAAACATTGGTCACGCTGAACATTGTTGAACGTTTTCACTGCAATGCATCCTGGGACGCTTGGATCCAGGTTCCATCATTCATGTTGCGCTATTTCAACCAACCTGTGTGGCTCATATTCACTTTGGGTTGACGATTGGCATGGTCATGGTGTAGGCCGAGCCTTTTTTGCCACTTCATCCGCCTCCGATCAAGCATAATGCCTTGCCCATAAGCATTCCCCTCCCTGGAATAACTTAACCTACCCATTCCCCTATCTGGAATAACTGTACCTACCACAAAAGAAGTGATAAGCAGCGATCAATTTGACTGTTGTAGGCTGCCGTATCCCGCTTAAGGGCGAATTTCAAACGTTGTCCATCACAGAGACAAATGATCTGGCTCCAGCAGCGTCTATAGGAGTATCTGTCTGCTCACTTCTAGCTCCAGTGGAGACTGATGGAAAAATGGCCGCTAACAACCTGTGATCCTTGTTCCGGGTGCGCGTGTCACCATCGAGCCTTAATGACATCATAAAGCTGCTTCAAGTGCAAGACTTGCAGGCTTATATACAGTCTATCTATCTATCTATCTATCTATCTATCTATCTAATGTATGTTACTGCATAGATATATATCTAGCTATATAAATAGATAGCTATATATCAATATAGATATTTCTACAAATATCTAGCTTTACGTATAAATTTAAACTTCTATAGTTATGGTTTTGTAGGGCTGAAAACATACATACAAAATTTGTATTATTATCAGCATTATTCTTATAATTGCCATTGATGTTATTCCAGGGACAGGTAATAAACCGCATGAGGCTTTGACCAATTTTTACCATTTTAGGTAAAAAGCTGCATTGACTGCACTTCTGCATTTTGTGGGATATGGTAGGACTGCAAGCAAATCCTGAGACAAGATATATCAAAAACACTCCATACAGCATGCGATTTCATTTTCCAAGATAGAAACATTGGTCACGCTGAACATTGTTGAACGTTTTCGCTGCAATGCATCCTGAGACGCTTGGATCCAGGTTCTATCATTCATGCTGCGCCATTTCAACCAACCTGTGTGGCTCATATTCACTTTGGGTTGACGAGTTGCATGGTCATGGTGTAGGCCGAGCCTTTTTTGCCACTTCATCCGCCTCCGATCAAGCATAATGCCTTGCCCATAAGCATTCCCCACCCTGGAATATCTTAACCTACCCATTCCCCTATCTGGAATAACTGTACCTCCCTCAAAAGAAGTGATAAGCCGCAATATATTTGACTGTTGTAGGCTGCCGTCTCCCGCTTAAGGGCGAATTTCAAACGTTGTCCATCACAGAGACAAATGATCTGGCTCCAGCCGCGTCTATAGGAGTATCTGTCTGCTCACTTCTAGCTCCAGTGGAGACTGATGGAAAAATGGCCGCTAACAACCTGTGGTCCTTGTTCCGGGTGCGCGTGTCACCATCGAGCCTTAATGACATCATAAAGCTGCTTCAAGTGCAAGACTTGCAGGCTTATATACAGTCTATCTATCTATCTATCTATCTAATGTATGTTACTGCATAGATATATATCTAGCTATATAAATAGATAGTTATATATCAATATAGATATTTCTACAAATATCTAGCTTTACGTATAAATTTGAACTTGTATAGTTATGGTTTTGTAGGGCTGAAAACATACATACAAAATTTGTATTATTATCAGCATTATTCTTATAATTGCCATTGATGTTATTCCAGGGGCAGGTAATAAACCGCATGAGTCTTTGACCAATTTTTACCATTTTAGGTAAAAAGCTGCATTGACTGCACTTCTGCATTTTGTGGGATATGGTAGGACTGCAAGCAAATCCTGAGACAAGATATGTCAAAAACACTCCATACAGCATGCAATTTCGATTTCCAAGATAGAAACATTGGTCACGCTGAACATTGTTGAACGTTTTCACTGCAATGCATCCTGGGACGCTTGGATCCAGGTTCCATCATTCATGTTGCGCTATTTCAACCAACCTGTGTGGCTCATATTCACTTTGGGTTGACGATTGGCATGGTCATGGTGTAGGCCGAGCCTTTTTTGCCACTTCATCCGCCTCCGATCAAGCATAATGCCTTGCCCATAAGCATTCCCCTCCCTGGAATAACTTAACCTACCCATTCCCCTATCTGGAATAACTGTACCTACCACAAAAGAAGTGATAAGCAGCGATCAATTTGACTGTTGTAGGCTGCCGTACCCCGCTTAAGGGCGAATTTCAAACGTTGTCCATCACAGAGACAAATGATCTGGCTCCAGCAGCGTCTATAGGAGTATCTGTCTGCTCACTTCTAGCTCCAGTGGAGACTGATGGAAAAATGGCCGCTAACAACCTGTGATCCTTGTTCCGGGTGCGCGTGTCACCATCGAGCCTTAATGACATCATAAAGCTGCTTCAAGTGCAAGACATGCAGGCTTATATACAGTCTATCTATCTATCTATCTATCTATCTATCTATCTATCTATCTAATGTATGTTACTGCATAGATATATATCTAGCTATATAAATAGATAGCTATATATCAATATAGATATTTCTACAAATATCTAGCTTTACGTATAAATTTAAACTTCTATAGTTATGGTTTTGTAGGGCTGAAAACATACATACAAAATTTGTATTATTATCAGCATTATTCTTATAATTGCCATTGATGTTATTCCAGGGACAGGTAATAAACCGCATGAGGCTTTGACCAATTTTTACCATTTTAGGTAAAAAGCTGCATTGACTGCACTTCTGCATTTTGTGGGATATGGTAGGACTGCAAGCAAATCCTGAGACAAGATATATCAAAAACACTCCATACAGCATGCAATTTCATTTTCCAAGATAGAAACATTGGTCACGCTGAACATTGTTGAACGTTTTCGCTGCAATGCATCCTGAGACGCTTGGATCCAGGTTCTATCATTCATGCTGCGCCATTTCAACCAACCTGTGTGGCTCATATTCACTTTGGGTTGACGAGTTGCATGGTCATGGTGTAGGCCGAGCCTTTTTTGCCACTTCATCCGCCTCTGATCAAGCATAATGCCTTGCCCATAAGCATTCCCCACCCTGGAATATCTTAACCTACCCATTCCCCTATCTGGAATAACTGTACCTCCCTCAAAAGAAGTGATAAGCCGCAATATATTTGACTGTTGTAGGCTGCCGTCTCCCGCTTAAGGGCGAATTTCAAACGTTGTCCATCACAGAGACAAATGATCTGGCTCCAGCCGCGTCTATAGGAGTATCTGTCTGCTCACTTCTAGCTCCAGTGGAGACTGATGGAAAAATGGCCGCTAACAACCTGTGGTCCTTGTTCCGGGTGCGCGTGTCACCATCGAGCCTTAATGACATCATAAAGCTGCTTCAAGTGCAAGACTTGCAGGCTTATATACAGTCTATCTATCTATCTATCTATCTAATGTATGTTACTGCATAGATATATATCTAGCTATATAAATAGATAGTTATATATCAATATAGATATTTCTACAAATATCTAGCTTTACGTATAAATTTAAACTTGTATAGTTATGGTTTTGTAGGGCTGAAAACATACATACAAAATTTGTATTATTATCAGCATTATTCTTATAATTGCCATTGATGTTATTCCAGGGGCAGGTAATAAACCGCATGAGTCTTTGACCAATTTTTACCATTTTAGGTAAAAAGCTGCATTGACTGCACTTCTGCATTTTGTGGGATATGGTAGGACTGCAAGCAAATCCTGAGACAAGATATGTCAAAAACACTCCATACAGCATGCAATTTCGATTTCCAAGATAGAAACATTGGTCACGCTGAACATTGTTGAACGTTTTCACTGCAATGCATCCTGGGACGCTTGGATCCAGGTTCCATCATTCATGTTGCGCTATTTCAACCAACCTGTGTGGCTCATATTCACTTTGGGTTGACGATTGGCATGGTCATGGTGTAGGCCGAGCCTTTTTTGCCACTTCATCCGCCTCCGATCAAGCATAATGCCTTGCCCATAAGCATTCCCCTCCCTGGAATAACTTAACCTACCCATTCCCCTATCTGGAATAACTGTACCTACCACAAAAGAAGTGATAAGCAGCGATCAATTTGACTGTTGTAGGCTGCCGTATCCCGCTTAAGGGCGAATTTCAAACGTTGTCCATCACAGAGACAAATGATCTGGCTCCAGCAGCGTCTATAGGAGTATCTGTCTGCTCACTTCTAGCTCCAGTGGAGACTGATGGAAAAATGGCCGCTAACAACCTGTGATCCTTGTTCCGGGTGCGCGTGTCACCATCGAGCCTTAATGACATCATAAAGCTGCTTCAAGTGCAAGACTTGCAGGCTTATATACAGTCTATCTATCTATCTATCTATCTATCTATCTATCTATCTATCTATCTATCTAATGTATGTTACTGCATAGATATATATCTAGCTATATAAATAGATAGCTATATATCAATATAGATATTTCTACAAATATCTAGCTTTACGTATAAATTTAAACTTCTATAGTTATGGTTTTGTAGGGCTGAAAACATACATACAAAATTTGTATTATTATCAGCATTATTCTTATAATTGCCATTGATGTTATTCCAGGGACAGGTAATAAACCGCATGAGGCTTTGACCAATTTTTACCATTTTAGGTAAAAAGCTGCATTGACTGCACTTCTGCATTTTGTGGGATATGGTAGGACTGCAAGCAAATCCTGAGACAAGATATATCAAAAACACTCCATACAGCATGCAATTTCATTTTCCAAGATAGAAACATTGGTCACGCTGAACATTGTTGAACGTTTTCGCTGCAATGCATCCTGAGACGCTTGGATCCAGGTTCTATCATTCATGCTGCGCCATTTCAACCAACCTGTGTGGCTCATATTCACTTTGGGTTGACGAGTTGCATGGTCATGGTGTAGGCCGAGCCTTTTTTGCCACTTCATCCGCCTCTGATCAAGCATAATGCCTTGCCCATAAGCATTCCCCACCCTGGAATATCTTAACCTACCCATTCCCCTATCTGGAATAACTGTACCTCCCTCAAAAGAAGTGATAAGCCGCAATATATTTGACTGTTGTAGGCTGCCGTCTCCCGCTTAAGGGCGAATTTCAAACGTTGTCCATCACAGAGACAAATGATCTGGCTCCAGCCGCGTCTATAGGAGTATCTGTCTGCTCACTTCTAGCTCCAGTGGAGACTGATGGAAAAATGGCCGCTAACAACCTGTGGTCCTTGTTCCGGGTGCGCGTGTCACCATCGAGCCTTAATGACATCATAAAGCTGCTTCAAGTGCAAGACTTGCAGGCTTATATACAGTCTATCTATCTATCTATCTATCTAATGTATGTTACTGCATAGATATATATCTAGCTATATAAATAGATAGTTATATATCAATATAGATATTTCTACAAATATCTAGCTTTACGTATAAATTTAAACTTGTATAGTTATGGTTTTGTAGGGCTGAAAACATACATACAAAATTTGTATTATTATCAGCATTATTCTTATAATTGCCATTGATGTTATTCCAGGGGCAGGTAATAAACCGCATGAGTCTTTGACCAATTTTTACCATTTTAGGTAAAAAGCTGCATTGACTGCACTTCTGCATTTTGTGGGATATGGTAGGACTGCAAGCAAATCCTGAGACAAGATATGTCAAAAACACTCCATACAGCATGCAATTTCGATTTCCAAGATAGAAACATTGGTCACGCTGAACATTGTTGAACGTTTTCACTGCAATGCATCCTGGGACGCTTGGATCCAGGTTCCATCATTCATGTTGCGCTATTTCAACCAACCTGTGTGGCTCATATTCACTTTGGGTTGACGATTGGCATGGTCATGGTGTAGGCCGAGCCTTTTTTGCCACTTCATCCGCCTCCGATCAAGCATAATGCCTTGCCCATAAGCATTCCCCTCCCTGGAATAACTTAACCTACCCATTCCCCTATCTGGAATAACTGTACCTACCACAAAAGAAGTGATAAGCAGCGATCAATTTGACTGTTGTAGGCTGCCGTATCCCGCTTAAGGGCGAATTTCAAACGTTGTCCATCACAGAGACAAATGATCTGGCTCCAGCAGCGTCTATAGGAGTATCTGTCTGCTCACTTCTAGCTCCAGTGGAGACTGATGGAAAAATGGCCGCTAACAACCTGTGATCCTTGTTCCGGGTGCGCGTGTCACCATCGAGCCTTAATGACATCATAAAGCTGCTTCAAGTGCAAGACTTGCAGGCTTATATACAGTCTATCTATCTATCTATCTATCTATCTATCTATCTAATGTATGTTACTGCATAGATATATATCTAGCTATATAAATAGATAGCTATATATCAATATAGATATTTCTACAAATATCTAGCTTTACGTATAAATTTAAACTTCTATAGTTATGGTTTTGTAGGGCTGAAAACATACATACAAAATTTGTATTATTATCAGCATTATTCTTATAATTGCCATTGATGTTATTCCAGGGACAGGTAATAAACCGCATGAGGCTTTGACCAATTTTTACCATTTTAGGTAAAAAGCTGCATTGACTGCACTTCTGCATTTTGTGGGATATGGTAGGACTGCAAGCAAATCCTGAGACAAGATATATCAAAAACACTCCATACAGCATGCGATTTCATTTTCCAAGATAGAAACATTGGTCACGCTGAACATTGTTGAACGTTTTCGCTGCAATGCATCCTGAGACGCTTGGATCCAGGTTCTATCATTCATGCTGCGCCATTTCAACCAACCTGTGTGGCTCATATTCACTTTGGGTTGACGAGTTGCATGGTCATGGTGTAGGCCGAGCCTTTTTTGCCACTTCATCCGCCTCCGATCAAGCATAATGCCTTGCCCATAAGCATTCCCCACCCTGGAATATCTTAACCTACCCATTCCCCTATCTGGAATAACTGTACCTCCCTCAAAAGAAGTGATAAGCCGCAATATATTTGACTGTTGTAGGCTGCCGTCTCCCGCTTAAGGGCGAATTTCAAACGTTGTCCATCACAGAGACAAATGATCTGGCTCCAGCCGCGTCTATAGGAGTATCTGTCTGCTCACTTCTAGCTCCAGTGGAGACTGATGGAAAAATGGCCGCTAACAACCTGTGGTCCTTGTTCCGGGTGCGCGTGTCACCATCGAGCCTTAATGACATCATAAAGCTGCTTCAAGTGCAAGACTTGCAGGCTTATATACAGTCTATCTATCTATCTATCTATCTAATGTATGTTACTGCATAGATATATATCTAGCTATATAAATAGATAGTTATATATCAATATAGATATTTCTACAAATATCTAGCTTTACGTATAAATTTGAACTTGTATAGTTATGGTTTTGTAGGGCTGAAAACATACATACAAAATTTGTATTATTATCAGCATTATTCTTATAATTGCCATTGATGTTATTCCAGGGGCAGGTAATAAACCGCATGAGTCTTTGACCAATTTTTACCATTTTAGGTAAAAAGCTGCATTGACTGCACTTCTGCATTTTGTGGGATATGGTAGGACTGCAAGCAAATCCTGAGACAAGATATGTCAAAAACACTCCATACAGCATGCAATTTCGATTTCCAAGATAGAAACATTGGTCACGCTGAACATTGTTGAACGTTTTCACTGCAATGCATCCTGGGACGCTTGGATCCAGGTTCCATCATTCATGTTGCGCTATTTCAACCAACCTGTGTGGCTCATATTCACTTTGGGTTGACGATTGGCATGGTCATGGTGTAGGCCGAGCCTTTTTTGCCACTTCATCCGCCTCCGATCAAGCATAATGCCTTGCCCATAAGCATTCCCCTCCCTGGAATAACTTAACCTACCCATTCCCCTATCTGGAATAACTGTACCTACCACAAAAGAAGTGATAAGCAGCGATCAATTTGACTGTTGTAGGCTGCCGTACCCCGCTTAAGGGCGAATTTCAAACGTTGTCCATCACAGAGACAAATGATCTGGCTCCAGCAGCGTCTATAGGAGTATCTGTCTGCTCACTTCTAGCTCCAGTGGAGACTGATGGAAAAATGGCCGCTAACAACCTGTGATCCTTGTTCCGGGTGCGCGTGTCACCATCGAGCCTTAATGACATCATAAAGCTGCTTCAAGTGCAAGACATGCAGGCTTATATACAGTCTATCTATCTATCTATCTATCTATCTATCTATCTATCTATCTAATGTATGTTACTGCATAGATATATATCTAGCTATATAAATAGATAGCTATATATCAATATAGATATTTCTACAAATATCTAGCTTTACGTATAAATTTAAACTTCTATAGTTATGGTTTTGTAGGGCTGAAAACATACATACAAAATTTGTATTATTATCAGCATTATTCTTATAATTGCCATTGATGTTATTCCAGGGACAGGTAATAAACCGCATGAGGCTTTGACCAATTTTTACCATTTTAGGTAAAAAGCTGCATTGACTGCACTTCTGCATTTTGTGGGATATGGTAGGACTGCAAGCAAATCCTGAGACAAGATATATCAAAAACACTCCATACAGCATGCAATTTCATTTTCCAAGATAGAAACATTGGTCACGCTGAACATTGTTGAACGTTTTCGCTGCAATGCATCCTGAGACGCTTGGATCCAGGTTCTATCATTCATGCTGCGCCATTTCAACCAACCTGTGTGGCTCATATTCACTTTGGGTTGACGAGTTGCATGGTCATGGTGTAGGCCGAGCCTTTTTTGCCACTTCATCCGCCTCTGATCAAGCATAATGCCTTGCCCATAAGCATTCCCCACCCTGGAATATCTTAACCTACCCATTCCCCTATCTGGAATAACTGTACCTCCCTCAAAAGAAGTGATAAGCCGCAATATATTTGACTGTTGTAGGCTGCCGTCTCCCGCTTAAGGGCGAATTTCAAACGTTGTCCATCACAGAGACAAATGATCTGGCTCCAGCCGCGTCTATAGGAGTATCTGTCTGCTCACTTCTAGCTCCAGTGGAGACTGATGGAAAAATGGCCGCTAACAACCTGTGGTCCTTGTTCCGGGTGCGCGTGTCACCATCGAGCCTTAATGACATCATAAAGCTGCTTCAAGTGCAAGACTTGCAGGCTTATATACAGTCTATCTATCTATCTATCTATCTAATGTATGTTACTGCATAGATATATATCTAGCTATATAAATAGATAGTTATATATCAATATAGATATTTCTACAAATATCTAGCTTTACGTATAAATTTAAACTTGTATAGTTATGGTTTTGTAGGGCTGAAAACATACATACAAAATTTGTATTATTATCAGCATTATTCTTATAATTGCCATTGATGTTATTCCAGGGGCAGGTAATAAACCGCATGAGTCTTTGACCAATTTTTACCATTTTAGGTAAAAAGCTGCATTGACTGCACTTCTGCATTTTGTGGGATATGGTAGGACTGCAAGCAAATCCTGAGACAAGATATGTCAAAAACACTCCATACAGCATGCAATTTCGATTTCCAAGATAGAAACATTGGTCACGCTGAACATTGTTGAACGTTTTCACTGCAATGCATCCTGGGACGCTTGGATCCAGGTTCCATCATTCATGTTGCGCTATTTCAACCAACCTGTGTGGCTCATATTCACTTTGGGTTGACGATTGGCATGGTCATGGTGTAGGCCGAGCCTTTTTTGCCACTTCATCCGCCTCCGATCAAGCATAATGCCTTGCCCATAAGCATTCCCCTCCCTGGAATAACTTAACCTACCCATTCCCCTATCTGGAATAACTGTACCTACCACAAAAGAAGTGATAAGCAGCGATCAATTTGACTGTTGTAGGCTGCCGTATCCCGCTTAAGGGCGAATTTCAAACGTTGTCCATCACAGAGACAAATGATCTGGCTCCAGCAGCGTCTATAGGAGTATCTGTCTGCTCACTTCTAGCTCCAGTGGAGACTGATGGAAAAATGGCCGCTAACAACCTGTGATCCTTGTTCCGGGTGCGCGTGTCACCATCGAGCCTTAATGACATCATAAAGCTGCTTCAAGTGCAAGACTTGCAGGCTTATATACAGTCTATCTATCTATCTATCTATCTATCTATCTAATGTATGTTACTGCATAGATATATATCTAGCTATATAAATAGATAGCTATATATCAATATAGATATTTCTACAAATATCTAGCTTTACGTATAAATTTAAACTTCTATAGTTATGGTTTTGTAGGGCTGAAAACATACATACAAAATTTGTATTATTATCAGCATTATTCTTATAATTGCCATTGATGTTATTCCAGGGACAGGTAATAAACCGCATGAGGCTTTGACCAATTTTTACCATTTTAGGTAAAAAGCTGCATTGACTGCACTTCTGCATTTTGTGGGATATGGTAGGACTGCAAGCAAATCCTGAGACAAGATATATCAAAAACACTCCATACAGCATGCGATTTCATTTTCCAAGATAGAAACATTGGTCACGCTGAACATTGTTGAACGTTTTCGCTGCAATGCATCCTGAGACGCTTGGATCCAGGTTCTATCATTCATGCTGCGCCATTTCAACCAACCTGTGTGGCTCATATTCACTTTGGGTTGACGAGTTGCATGGTCATGGTGTAGGCCGAGCCTTTTTTGCCACTTCATCCGCCTCCGATCAAGCATAATGCCTTGCCCATAAGCATTCCCCACCCTGGAATATCTTAACCTACCCATTCCCCTATCTGGAATAACTGTACCTCCCTCAAAAGAAGTGATAAGCCGCAATATATTTGACTGTTGTAGGCTGCCGTCTCCCGCTTAAGGGCGAATTTCAAACGTTGTCCATCACAGAGACAAATGATCTGGCTCCAGCCGCGTCTATAGGAGTATCTGTCTGCTCACTTCTAGCTCCAGTGGAGACTGATGGAAAAATGGCCGCTAACAACCTGTGGTCCTTGTTCCGGGTGCGCGTGTCACCATCGAGCCTTAATGACATCATAAAGCTGCTTCAAGTGCAAGACTTGCAGGCTTATATACAGTCTATCTATCTATCTATCTATCTAATGTATGTTACTGCATAGATATATATCTAGCTATATAAATAGATAGTTATATATCAATATAGATATTTCTACAAATATCTAGCTTTACGTATAAATTTGAACTTGTATAGTTATGGTTTTGTAGGGCTGAAAACATACATACAAAATTTGTATTATTATCAGCATTATTCTTATAATTGCCATTGATGTTATTCCAGGGGCAGGTAATAAACCGCATGAGTCTTTGACCAATTTTTACCATTTTAGGTAAAAAGCTGCATTGACTGCACTTCTGCATTTTGTGGGATATGGTAGGACTGCAAGCAAATCCTGAGACAAGATATGTCAAAAACACTCCATACAGCATGCAATTTCGATTTCCAAGATAGAAACATTGGTCACGCTGAACATTGTTGAACGTTTTCACTGCAATGCATCCTGGGACGCTTGGATCCAGGTTCCATCATTCATGTTGCGCTATTTCAACCAACCTGTGTGGCTCATATTCACTTTGGGTTGACGATTGGCATGGTCATGGTGTAGGCCGAGCCTTTTTTGCCACTTCATCCGCCTCCGATCAAGCATAATGCCTTGCCCATAAGCATTCCCCTCCCTGGAATAACTTAACCTACCCATTCCCCTATCTGGAATAACTGTACCTACCACAAAAGAAGTGATAAGCAGCGATCAATTTGACTGTTGTAGGCTGCCGTATCCCGCTTAAGGGCGAATTTCAAACGTTGTCCATCACAGAGACAAATGATCTGGCTCCAGCAGCGTCTATAGGAGTATCTGTCTGCTCACTTCTAGCTCCAGTGGAGACTGATGGAAAAATGGCCGCTAACAACCTGTGATCCTTGTTCCGGGTGCGCGTGTCACCATCGAGCCTTAATGACATCATAAAGCTGCTTCAAGTGCAAGACATGCAGGCTTATATACAGTCTATCTATCTATCTATCTATCTATCTATCTATCTATCTATCTATCTATCTATCTAATGTATGTTACTGCATAGATATATATCTAGCTATATAAATAGATAGCTATATATCAATATAGATATTTCTACAAATATCTAGCTTTACGTATAAATTTAAACTTCTATAGTTATGGTTTTGTAGGGCTGAAAACATACATACAAAATTTGTATTATTATCAGCATTATTCTTATAATTGCCATTGATGTTATTCCAGGGACAGGTAATAAACCGCATGAGGCTTTGACCAATTTTTACCATTTTAGGTAAAAAGCTGCATTGACTGCACTTCTGCATTTTGTGGGATATGGTAGGACTGCAAGCAAATCCTGAGACAAGATATATCAAAAACACTCCATACAGCATGCAATTTCATTTTCCAAGATAGAAACATTGGTCACGCTGAACATTGTTGAACGTTTTCGCTGCAATGCATCCTGAGACGCTTGGATCCAGGTTCTATCATTCATGCTGCGCCATTTCAACCAACCTGTGTGGCTCATATTCACTTTGGGTTGACGAGTTGCATGGTCATGGTGTAGGCCGAGCCTTTTTTGCCACTTCATCCGCCTCTGATCAAGCATAATGCCTTGCCCATAAGCATTCCCCACCCTGGAATATCTTAACCTACCCATTCCCCTATCTGGAATAACTGTACCTCCCTCAAAAGAAGTGATAAGCCGCAATATATTTGACTGTTGTAGGCTGCCGTCTCCCGCTTAAGGGCGAATTTCAAACGTTGTCCATCACAGAGACAAATGATCTGGCTCCAGCCGCGTCTATAGGAGTATCTGTCTGCTCACTTCTAGCTCCAGTGGAGACTGATGGAAAAATGGCCGCTAACAACCTGTGGTCCTTGTTCCGGGTGCGCGTGTCACCATCGAGCCTTAATGACATCATAAAGCTGCTTCAAGTGCAAGACTTGCAGGCTTATATACAGTCTATCTATCTATCTATCTATCTAATGTATGTTACTGCATAGATATATATCTAGCTATATAAATAGATAGTTATATATCAATATAGATATTTCTACAAATATCTAGCTTTACGTATAAATTTAAACTTGTATAGTTATGGTTTTGTAGGGCTGAAAACATACATACAAAATTTGTATTATTATCAGCATTATTCTTATAATTGCCATTGATGTTATTCCAGGGGCAGGTAATAAACCGCATGAGTCTTTGACCAATTTTTACCATTTTAGGTAAAAAGCTGCATTGACTGCACTTCTGCATTTTGTGGGATATGGTAGGACTGCAAGCAAATCCTGAGACAAGATATGTCAAAAACACTCCATACAGCATGCAATTTCGATTTCCAAGATAGAAACATTGGTCACGCTGAACATTGTTGAACGTTTTCACTGCAATGCATCCTGGGACGCTTGGATCCAGGTTCCATCATTCATGTTGCGCTATTTCAACCAACCTGTGTGGCTCATATTCACTTTGGGTTGACGATTGGCATGGTCATGGTGTAGGCCGAGCCTTTTTTGCCACTTCATCCGCCTCCGATCAAGCATAATGCCTTGCCCATAAGCATTCCCCTCCCTGGAATAACTTAACCTACCCATTCCCCTATCTGGAATAACTGTACCTACCACAAAAGAAGTGATAAGCAGCGATCAATTTGACTGTTGTAGGCTGCCGTATCCCGCTTAAGGGCGAATTTCAAACGTTGTCCATCACAGAGACAAATGATCTGGCTCCAGCAGCGTCTATAGGAGTATCTGTCTGCTCACTTCTAGCTCCAGTGGAGACTGATGGAAAAATGGCCGCTAACAACCTGTGATCCTTGTTCCGGGTGCGCGTGTCACCATCGAGCCTTAATGACATCATAAAGCTGCTTCAAGTGCAAGACTTGCAGGCTTATATACAGTCTATCTATCTATCTATCTATCTATCTAATGTATGTTACTGCATAGATATATATCTAGCTATATAAATAGATAGCTATATATCAATATAGATATTTCTACAAATATCTAGCTTTACGTATAAATTTAAACTTCTATAGTTATGGTTTTGTAGGGCTGAAAACATACATACAAAATTTGTATTATTATCAGCATTATTCTTATAATTGCCATTGATGTTATTCCAGGGACAGGTAATAAACCGCATGAGGCTTTGACCAATTTTTACCATTTTAGGTAAAAAGCTGCATTGACTGCACTTCTGCATTTTGTGGGATATGGTAGGACTGCAAGCAAATCCTGAGACAAGATATATCAAAAACACTCCATACAGCATGCAATTTCATTTTCCAAGATAGAAACATTGGTCACGCTGAACATTGTTGAACGTTTTCGCTGCAATGCATCCTGAGACGCTTGGATCCAGGTTCTATCATTCATGCTGCGCCATTTCAACCAACCTGTGTGGCTCATATTCACTTTGGGTTGACGAGTTGCATGGTCATGGTGTAGGCCGAGCCTTTTTTGCCACTTCATCCGCCTCTGATCAAGCATAATGCCTTGCCCATAAGCATTCCCCACCCTGGAATATCTTAACCTACCCATTCCCCTATCTGGAATAACTGTACCTCCCTCAAAAGAAGTGATAAGCCGCAATATATTTGACTGTTGTAGGCTGCCGTCTCCCGCTTAAGGGCGAATTTCAAACGTTGTCCATCACAGAGACAAATGATCTGGCTCCAGCCGCGTCTATAGGAGTATCTGTCTGCTCACTTCTAGCTCCAGTGGAGACTGATGGAAAAATGGCCGCTAACAACCTGTGGTCCTTGTTCCGGGTGCGCGTGTCACCATCGAGCCTTAATGACATCATAAAGCTGCTTCAAGTGCAAGACTTGCAGGCTTATATACAGTCTATCTATCTATCTATCTATCTAATGTATGTTACTGCATAGATATATATCTAGCTATATAAATAGATAGTTATATATCAATATAGATATTTCTACAAATATCTAGCTTTACGTATAAATTTAAACTTGTATAGTTATGGTTTTGTAGGGCTGAAAACATACATACAAAATTTGTATTATTATCAGCATTATTCTTATAATTGCCATTGATGTTATTCCAGGGGCAGGTAATAAACCGCATGAGTCTTTGACCAATTTTTACCATTTTAGGTAAAAAGCTGCATTGACTGCACTTCTGCATTTTGTGGGATATGGTAGGACTGCAAGCAAATCCTGAGACAAGATATGTCAAAAACACTCCATACAGCATGCAATTTCGATTTCCAAGATAGAAACATTGGTCACGCTGAACATTGTTGAACGTTTTCACTGCAATGCATCCTGGGACGCTTGGATCCAGGTTCCATCATTCATGTTGCGCTATTTCAACCAACCTGTGTGGCTCATATTCACTTTGGGTTGACGATTGGCATGGTCATGGTGTAGGCCGAGCCTTTTTTGCCACTTCATCCGCCTCCGATCAAGCATAATGCCTTGCCCATAAGCATTCCCCTCCCTGGAATAACTTAACCTACCCATTCCCCTATCTGGAATAACTGTACCTACCACAAAAGAAGTGATAAGCAGCGATCAATTTGACTGTTGTAGGCTGCCGTATCCCGCTTAAGGGCGAATTTCAAACGTTGTCCATCACAGAGACAAATGATCTGGCTCCAGCAGCGTCTATAGGAGTATCTGTCTGCTCACTTCTAGCTCCAGTGGAGACTGATGGAAAAATGGCCGCTAACAACCTGTGATCCTTGTTCCGGGTGCGCGTGTCACCATCGAGCCTTAATGACATCATAAAGCTGCTTCAAGTGCAAGACTTGCAGGCTTATATACAGTCTATCTATCTATCTATCTATCTATCTATCTATCTATCTATCTATCTATCTATCTAATGTATGTTACTGCATAGATATATATCTAGCTATATAAATAGATAGCTATATATCAATATAGATATTTCTACAAATATCTAGCTTTACGTATAAATTTAAACTTCTATAGTTATGGTTTTGTAGGGCTGAAAACATACATACAAAATTTGTATTATTATCAGCATTATTCTTATAATTGCCATTGATGTTATTCCAGGGACAGGTAATAAACCGCATGAGGCTTTGACCAATTTTTACCATTTTAGGTAAAAAGCTGCATTGACTGCACTTCTGCATTTTGTGGGATATGGTAGGACTGCAAGCAAATCCTGAGACAAGATATATCAAAAACACTCCATACAGCATGCAATTTCATTTTCCAAGATAGAAACATTGGTCACGCTGAACATTGTTGAACGTTTTCGCTGCAATGCATCCTGAGACGCTTGGATCCAGGTTCTATCATTCATGCTGCGCCATTTCAACCAACCTGTGTGGCTCATATTCACTTTGGGTTGACGAGTTGCATGGTCATGGTGTAGGCCGAGCCTTTTTTGCCACTTCATCCGCCTCCGATCAAGCATAATGCCTTGCCCATAAGCATTCCCCACCCTGGAATATCTTAACCTACCCATTCCCCTATCTGGAATAACTGTACCTCCCTCAAAAGAAGTGATAAGCCGCAATATATTTGACTGTTGTAGGCTGCCGTCTCCCGCTTAAGGGCGAATTTCAAACGTTGTCCATCACAGAGACAAATGATCTGGCTCCAGCCGCGTCTATAGGAGTATCTGTCTGCTCACTTCTAGCTCCAGTGGAGACTGATGGAAAAATGGCCGCTAACAACCTGTGGTCCTTGTTCCGGGTGCGCGTGTCACCATCGAGCCTTAATGACATCATAAAGCTGCTTCAAGTGCAAGACTTGCAGGCTTATATACAGTCTATCTATCTATCTATCTATCTAATGTATGTTACTGCATAGATATATATCTAGCTATATAAATAGATAGCTATATATCAATATAGATATTTCTACAAATATCTAGCTTTACGTATAAATTTAAACTTCTATAGTTATGGTTTTGTAGGGCTGAAAACATACATACAAAATTTGTATTATTATCAGCATTATTCTTATAATTGCCATTGATGTTATTCCAGGGACAGGTAATAAACCGCATGAGGCTTTGACCAATTTTTACCATTTTAGGTAAAAAGCTGCATTGACTGCACTTCTGCATTTTGTGGGATATGGTAGGACTGCAAGCAAATCCTGAGACAAGATATATCAAAAACACTCCATACAGCATGCAATTTCATTTTCCAAGATAGAAACATTGGTCACGCTGAACATTGTTGAACGTTTTCGCTGCAATGCATCCTGAGACGCTTGGATCCAGGTTCTATCATTCATGCTGCGCCATTTCAACCAACCTGTGTGGCTCATATTCACTTTGGGTTGACGAGTTGCATGGTCATGGTGTAGGCCGAGCCTTTTTTGCCACTTCATCCGCCTCCGATCAAGCATAATGCCTTGCCCATAAGCATTCCCCACCCTGGAATATCTTAACCTACCCATTCCCCTATCTGGAATAACTGTACCTCCCTCAAAAGAAGTGATAAGCCGCAATATATTTGACTGTTGTAGGCTGCCGTCTCCCGCTTAAGGGCGAATTTCAAACGTTGTCCATCACAGAGACAAATGATCTGGCTCCAGCCGCGTCTATAGGAGTATCTGTCTGCTCACTTCTAGCTCCAGTGGAGACTGATGGAAAAATGGCCGCTAACAACCTGTGGTCCTTGTTCCGGGTGCGCGTGTCACCATCGAGCCTTAATGACATCATAAAGCTGCTTCAAGTGCAAGACTTGCAGGCTTATATACAGTCTATCTATCTATCTATCTATCTAATGTATGTTACTGCATAGATATATATCTAGCTATATAAATAGATAGTTATATATCAATATAGATATTTCTACAAATATCTAGCTTTACGTATAAATTTAAACTTGTATAGTTATGGTTTTGTAGGGCTGAAAACATACATACAAAATTTGTATTATTATCAGCATTATTCTTATAATTGCCATTGATGTTATTCCAGGGGCAGGTAATAAACCGCATGAGTCTTTGACCAATTTTTACCATTTTAGGTAAAAAGCTGCATTGACTGCACTTCTGCATTTTGTGGGATATGGTAGGACTGCAAGCAAATCCTGAGACAAGATATGTCAAAAACACTCCATACAGCATGCAATTTCGATTTCCAAGATAGAAACATTGGTCACGCTGAACATTGTTGAACGTTTTCACTGCAATGCATCCTGGGACGCTTGGATCCAGGTTCCATCATTCATGTTGCGCTATTTCAACCAACCTGTGTGGCTCATATTCACTTTGGGTTGACGATTGGCATGGTCATGGTGTAGGCCGAGCCTTTTTTGCCACTTCATCCGCCTCCGATCAAGCATAATGCCTTGCCCATAAGCATTCCCCTCCCTGGAATAACTTAACCTACCCATTCCCCTATCTGGAATAACTGTACCTACCACAAAAGAAGTGATAAGCAGCGATCAATTTGACTGTTGTAGGCTGCCGTATCCCGCTTAAGGGCGAATTTCAAACGTTGTCCATCACAGAGACAAATGATCTGGCTCCAGCAGCGTCTATAGGAGTATCTGTCTGCTCACTTCTAGCTCCAGTGGAGACTGATGGAAAAATGGCCGCTAACAACCTGTGATCCTTGTTCCGGGTGCGCGTGTCACCATCGAGCCTTAATGACATCATAAAGCTGCTTCAAGTGCAAGACTTGCAGGCTTATATACAGTCTATCTATCTATCTATCTATCTATCTATCTAATGTATGTTACTGCATAGATATATATCTAGCTATATAAATAGATAGCTATATATCAATATAGATATTTCTACAAATATCTAGCTTTACGTATAAATTTAAACTTCTATAGTTATGGTTTTGTAGGGCTGAAAACATACATACAAAATTTGTATTATTATCAGCATTATTCTTATAATTGCCATTGATGTTATTCCAGGGACAGGTAATAAACCGCATGAGGCTTTGACCAATATTTACCATTTTAGGTAAAAAGCTGCATTGACTGCACTTCTGCATTTTGTGGGATATGGTAGGACTGCAAGCAAATCCTGAGACAAGATATATCAAAAACACTCCATACAGCATGCAATTTCATTTTCCAAGATAGAAACATTGGTCACGCTGAACATTGTTGAACGTTTTCGCTGCAATGCATCCTGAGACGCTTGGATCCAGGTTCTATCATTCATGCTGCGCCATTTCAACCAACCTGTGTGGCTCATATTCACTTTGGGTTGACGAGTTGCATGGTCATGGTGTAGGCCGAGCCTTTTTTGCCACTTCATCCGCCTCCGATCAAGCATAATGCCTTGCCCATAAGCATTCCCCACCCTGGAATATCTTAACCTACCCATTCCCCTATCTGGAATAACTGTACCTCCCTCAAAAGAAGTGATAAGCCGCAATATATTTGACTGTTGTAGGCTGCCGTCTCCCGCTTAAGGGCGAATTTCAAACGTTGTCCATCACAGAGACAAATGATCTGGCTCCAGCCGCGTCTATAGGAGTATCTGTCTGCTCACTTCTAGCTCCAGTGGAGACTGATGGAAAAATGGCCGCTAACAACCTGTGGTCCTTGTTCCGGGTGCGCGTGTCACCATCGAGCCTTAATGACATCATAAAGCTGCTTCAAGTGCAAGACTTGCAGGCTTATATACAGTCTATCTATCTATCTATCTATCTAATGTATGTTACTGCATAGATATATATCTAGCTATATAAATAGATAGTTATATATCAATATAGATATTTCTACAAATATCTAGCTTTACGTATAAATTTAAACTTGTATAGTTATGGTTTTGTAGGGCTGAAAACATACATACAAAATTTGTATTATTATCAGCATTATTCTTATAATTGCCATTGATGTTATTCCAGGGGCAGGTAATAAACCGCATGAGTCTTTGACCAATTTTTACCATTTTAGGTAAAAAGCTGCATTGACTGCACTTCTGCATTTTGTGGGATATGGTAGGACTGCAAGCAAATCCTGAGACAAGATATGTCAAAAACACTCCATACAGCATGCAATTTCGATTTCCAAGATAGAAACATTGGTCACGCTGAACATTGTTGAACGTTTTCACTGCAATGCATCCTGGGACGCTTGGATCCAGGTTCCATCATTCATGTTGCGCTATTTCAACCAACCTGTGTGGCTCATATTCACTTTGGGTTGACGATTGGCATGGTCATGGTGTAGGCCGAGCCTTTTTTGCCACTTCATCCGCCTCCGATCAAGCATAATGCCTTGCCCATAAGCATTCCCCTCCCTGGAATAACTTAACCTACCCATTCCCCTATCTGGAATAACTGTACCTACCACAAAAGAAGTGATAAGCAGCGATCAATTTGACTGTTGTAGGCTGCCGTATCCCGCTTAAGGGCGAATTTCAAACGTTGTCCATCACAGAGACAAATGATCTGGCTCCAGCAGCGTCTATAGGAGTATCTGTCTGCTCACTTCTAGCTCCAGTGGAGACTGATGGAAAAATGGCCGCTAACAACCTGTGATCCTTGTTCCGGGTGCGCGTGTCACCATCGAGCCTTAATGACATCATAAAGCTGCTTCAAGTGCAAGACTTGCAGGCTTATATACAGTCTATCTATCTATCTATCTATCTATCTATCTATCTATCTATCTATCTATCTAATGTATGTTACTGCATAGATATATATCTAGCTATATAAATAGATAGCTATATATCAATATAGATATTTCTACAAATATCTAGCTTTACGTATAAATTTAAACTTCTATAGTTATGGTTTTGTAGGGCTGAAAACATACATACAAAATTTGTATTATTATCAGCATTATTCTTATAATTGCCATTGATGTTATTCCAGGGACAGGTAATAAACCGCATGAGGCTTTGACCAATTTTTACCATTTTAGGTAAAAAGCTGCATTGACTGCACTTCTGCATTTTGTGGGATATGGTAGGACTGCAAGCAAATCCTGAGACAAGATATATCAAAAACACTCCATACAGCATGCAATTTCATTTTCCAAGATAGAAACATTGGTCACGCTGAACATTGTTGAACGTTTTCGCTGCAATGCATCCTGAGACGCTTGGATCCAGGTTCTATCATTCATGCTGCGCCATTTCAACCAACCTGTGTGGCTCATATTCACTTTGGGTTGACGAGTTGCATGGTCATGGTGTAGGCCGAGCCTTTTTTGCCACTTCATCCGCCTCCGATCAAGCATAATGCCTTGCCCATAAGCATTCCCCACCCTGGAATATCTTAACCTACCCATTCCCCTATCTGGAATAACTGTACCTCCCTCAAAAGAAGTGATAAGCCGCAATATATTTGACTGTTGTAGGCTGCCGTCTCCCGCTTAAGGGCGAATTTCAAACGTTGTCCATCACAGAGACAAATGATCTGGCTCCAGCCGCGTCTATAGGAGTATCTGTCTGCTCACTTCTAGCTCCAGTGGAGACTGATGGAAAAATGGCCGCTAACAACCTGTGGTCCTTGTTCCGGGTGCGCGTGTCACCATCGAGCCTTAATGACATCATAAAGCTGCTTCAAGTGCAAGACTTGCAGGCTTATATACAGTCTATCTATCTATCTATCTATCTAATGTATGTTACTGCATAGATATATATCTAGCTATATAAATAGATAGCTATATATCAATATAGATATTTCTACAAATATCTAGCTTTACGTATAAATTTAAACTTCTATAGTTATGGTTTTGTAGGGCTGAAAACATACATACAAAATTTGTATTATTATCAGCATTATTCTTATAATTGCCATTGATGTTATTCCAGGGACAGGTAATAAACCGCATGAGGCTTTGACCAATTTTTACCATTTTAGGTAAAAAGCTGCATTGACTGCACTTCTGCATTTTGTGGGATATGGTAGGACTGCAAGCAAATCCTGAGACAAGATATATCAAAAACACTCCATACAGCATGCAATTTCATTTTCCAAGATAGAAACATTGGTCACGCTGAACATTGTTGAACGTTTTCGCTGCAATGCATCCTGAGACGCTTGGATCCAGGTTCTATCATTCATGCTGCGCCATTTCAACCAACCTGTGTGGCTCATATTCACTTTGGGTTGACGAGTTGCATGGTCATGGTGTAGGCCGAGCCTTTTTTGCCACTTCATCCGCCTCCGATCAAGCATAATGCCTTGCCCATAAGCATTCCCCACCCTGGAATATCTTAACCTACCCATTCCCCTATCTGGAATAACTGTACCTCCCTCAAAAGAAGTGATAAGCCGCAATATATTTGACTGTTGTAGGCTGCCGTCTCCCGCTTAAGGGCGAATTTCAAACGTTGTCCATCACAGAGACAAATGATCTGGCTCCAGCCGCGTCTATAGGAGTATCTGTCTGCTCACTTCTAGCTCCAGTGGAGACTGATGGAAAAATGGCCGCTAACAACCTGTGGTCCTTGTTCCGGGTGCGCGTGTCACCATCGAGCCTTAATGACATCATAAAGCTGCTTCAAGTGCAAGACTTGCAGGCTTATATACAGTCTATCTATCTATCTATCTATCTAATGTATGTTACTGCATAGATATATATCTAGCTATATAAATAGATAGTTATATATCAATATAGATATTTCTACAAATATCTAGCTTTACGTATAAATTTAAACTTCTATAGTTATGGTTTTGTAGGGCTGAAAACATACATACAAAATTTGTATTATTATCAGCATTATTCTTATAATTGCCATTGATGTTATTCCAGGGGCAGGTAATAAACCGCATGAGGCTTTGACCAATTTTTACCATTTTAGGTAAAAAGCTGCATTGACTGCACTTCTGCATTTTGTGGGATATGGTAGGACTGCAAGCAAATCCTGAGACAAGATATATCAAAAACACTCCATACAGCATGCAATTTCATTTTCCAAGATAGAAACATTGGTCACGCTGAACATTGTTGAACGTTTTCGCTGCAATGCATCCTGAGACGCTTGGATCCAGGTTCTATCATTCATGCTGCGCCATTTCAACCAACCTGTGTGGCTCATATTCACTTTGGGTTGACGAGTTGCATGGTCATGGTGTAGGCCGAGCCTTTTTTGCCACTTCATCCGCCTCCGATCAAGCATAATGCCTTGCCCATAAGCATTCCCCACCCTGGAATATCTTAACCTACCCATTCCCCTATCTGGAATAACTGTACCTCCCTCAAAAGAAGTGATAAGCCGCAATATATTTGACTGTTGTAGGCTGCCGTCTCCCGCTTAAGGGCGAATTTCAAACGTTGTCCATCACAGAGACAAATGATCTGGCTCCAGCCGCGTCTATAGGAGTATCTGTCTGCTCACTTCTAGCTCCAGTGGAGACTGATGGAAAAATGGCCGCTAACAACCTGTGGTCCTTGTTCCGGGTGCGCGTGTCACCATCGAGCCTTAATGACATCATAAAGCTGCTTCAAGTGCAAGACTTGCAGGCTTATATACAGTCTATCTATCTATCTATCTATCTAATGTATGTTACTGCATAGATATATATCTAGCTATATAAATAGATAGCTATATATCAATATAGATATTTCTACAAATATCTAGCTTTACGTATAAATTTAAACTTGTATAGTTATGGTTTTGTAGGGCTGAAAACATACATACAAAATTTGTATTATTATCAGCATTATTCTTATAATTGCCATTGATGTTATTCCAGGGGCAGGTAATAAACCGCATGAGTCTTTGACCAATTTTTACCATTTTAGGTAAAAAGCTGCATTGACTGCACTTCTGCATTTTGTGGGATATGGTAGGACTGCAAGCAAATCCTGAGACAAGATATGTCAAAAACACTCCATACAGCATGCAATTTCGATTTCCAAGATAGAAACATTGGTCACGCTGAACATTGTTGAACGTTTTCACTGCAATGCATCCTGGGACGCTTGGATCCAGGTTCCATCATTCATGTTGCGCTATTTCAACCAACCTGTGTGGCTCATATTCACTTTGGGTTGACGATTGGCATGGTCATGGTGTAGGCCGAGCCTTTTTTGCCACTTCATCCGCCTCCGATCAAGCATAATGCCTTGCCCATAAGCATTCCCCTCCCTGGAATAACTTAACCTACCCATTCCCCTATCTGGAATAACTGTACCTACCACAAAAGAAGTGATAAGCAGCGATCAATTTGACTGTTGTAGGCTGCCGTATCCCGCTTAAGGGCGAATTTCAAACGTTGTCCATCACAGAGACAAATGATCTGGCTCCAGCAGCGTCTATAGGAGTATCTGTCTGCTCACTTCTAGCTCCAGTGGAGACTGATGGAAAAATGGCCGCTAACAACCTGTGATCCTTGTTCCGGGTGCGCGTGTCACCATCGAGCCTTAATGACATCATAAAGCTGCTTCAAGTGCAAGACTTGCAGGCTTATATACAGTCTATCTATCTATCTATCTATCTATCTATCTATCTAATGTATGTTACTGCATAGATATATATCTAGCTATATAAATAGATAGCTATATATCAATATAGATATTTCTACAAATATCTAGCTTTACGTATAAATTTAAACTTCTATAGTTATGGTTTTGTAGGGCTGAAAACATACATACAAAATTTGTATTATTATCAGCATTATTCTTATAATTGCCATTGATGTTATTCCAGGGACAGGTAATAAACCGCATGAGGCTTTGACCAATATTTACCATTTTAGGTAAAAAGCTGCATTGACTGCACTTCTGCATTTTGTGGGATATGGTAGGACTGCAAGCAAATCCTGAGACAAGATATATCAAAAACACTCCATACAGCATGCAATTTCATTTTCCAAGATAGAAACATTGGTCACGCTGAACATTGTTGAACGTTTTCGCTGCAATGCATCCTGAGACGCTTGGATCCAGGTTCTATCATTCATGCTGCGCCATTTCAACCAACCTGTGTGGCTCATATTCACTTTGGGTTGACGAGTTGCATGGTCATGGTGTAGGCCGAGCCTTTTTTGCCACTTCATCCGCCTCCGATCAAGCATAATGCCTTGCCCATAAGCATTCCCCACCCTGGAATATCTTAACCTACCCATTCCCCTATCTGGAATAACTGTACCTCCCTCAAAAGAAGTGATAAGCCGCAATATATTTGACTGTTGTAGGCTGCCGTCTCCCGCTTAAGGGCGAATTTCAAACGTTGTCCATCACAGAGACAAATGATCTGGCTCCAGCCGCGTCTATAGGAGTATCTGTCTGCTCACTTCTAGCTCCAGTGGAGACTGATGGAAAAATGGCCGCTAACAACCTGTGGTCCTTGTTCCGGGTGCGCGTGTCACCATCGAGCCTTAATGACATCATAAAGCTGCTTCAAGTGCAAGACTTGCAGGCTTATATACAGTCTATCTATCTATCTATCTATCTATCTATCTATCTATCTAATGTATGTTACTGCATAGATATATATCTAGCTATATAAATAGATAGTTATATATCAATATAGATATTTCTACAAATATCTAGCTTTACGTATAAATTTAAACTTGTATAGTTATGGTTTTGTAGGGCTGAAAACATACATACAAAATTTGTATTATTATCAGCATTATTCTTATAATTGCCATTGATGTTATTCCAGGGGCAGGTAATAAACCGCATGAGTCTTTGACCAATTTTTACCATTTTAGGTAAAAAGCTGCATTGACTGCACTTCTGCATTTTGTGGGATATGGTAGGACTGCAAGCAAATCCTGAGACAAGATATGTCAAAAACACTCCATACAGCATGCAATTTCGATTTCCAAGATAGAAACATTGGTCACGCTGAACATTGTTGAACGTTTTCACTGCAATGCATCCTGGGACGCTTGGATCCAGGTTCCATCATTCATGTTGCGCTATTTCAACCAACCTGTGTGGCTCATATTCACTTTGGGTTGACGATTGGCATGGTCATGGTGTAGGCCGAGCCTTTTTTGCCACTTCATCCGCCTCCGATCAAGCATAATGCCTTGCCCATAAGCATTCCCCTCCCTGGAATAACTTAACCTACCCATTCCCCTATCTGGAATAACTGTACCTACCACAAAAGAAGTGATAAGCAGCGATCAATTTGACTGTTGTAGGCTGCCGTATCCCGCTTAAGGGCGAATTTCAAACGTTGTCCATCACAGAGACAAATGATCTGGCTCCAGCAGCGTCTATAGGAGTATCTGTCTGCTCACTTCTAGCTCCAGTGGAGACTGATGGAAAAATGGCCGCTAACAACCTGTGATCCTTGTTCCGGGTGCGCGTGTCACCATCGAGCCTTAATGACATCATAAAGCTGCTTCAAGTGCAAGACTTGCAGGCTTATATACAGTCTATCTATCTATCTATCTATCTATCTATCTAATGTATGTTACTGCATAGATATATATCTAGCTATATAAATAGATAGCTATATATCAATATAGATATTTCTACAAATATCTAGCTTTACGTATAAATTTAAACTTCTATAGTTATGGTTTTGTAGGGCTGAAAACATACATACAAAATTTGTATTATTATCAGCATTATTCTTATAATTGCCATTGATGTTATTCCAGGGACAGGTAATAAACCGCATGAGGCTTTGACCAATTTTTACCATTTTAGGTAAAAAGCTGCATTGACTGCACTTCTGCATTTTGTGGGATATGGTAGGACTGCAAGCAAATCCTGAGACAAGATATATCAAAAACACTCCATACAGCATGCAATTTCATTTTCCAAGATAGAAACATTGGTCACGCTGAACATTGTTGAACGTTTTCGCTGCAATGCATCCTGAGACGCTTGGATCCAGGTTCTATCATTCATGCTGCGCCATTTCAACCAACCTGTGTGGCTCATATTCACTTTGGGTTGACGAGTTGCATGGTCATGGTGTAGGCCGAGCCTTTTTTGCCACTTCATCCGCCTCCGATCAAGCATAATGCCTTGCCCATAAGCATTCCCCACCCTGGAATATCTTAACCTACCCATTCCCCTATCTGGAATAACTGTACCTCCCTCAAAAGAAGTGATAAGCCGCAATATATTTGACTGTTGTAGGCTGCCGTCTCCCGCTTAAGGGCGAATTTCAAACGTTGTCCATCACAGAGACAAATGATCTGGCTCCAGCCGCGTCTATAGGAGTATCTGTCTGCTCACTTCTAGCTCCAGTGGAGACTGATGGAAAAATGGCCGCTAACAACCTGTGGTCCTTGTTCCGGGTGCGCGTGTCACCATCGAGCCTTAATGACATCATAAAGCTGCTTCAAGTGCAAGACTTGCAGGCTTATATACAGTCTATCTATCTATCTATCTATCTAATGTATGTTACTGCATAGATATATATCTAGCTATATAAATAGATAGTTATATATCAATATAGATATTTCTACAAATATCTAGCTTTACGTATAAATTTAAACTTGTATAGTTATGGTTTTGTAGGGCTGAAAACATACATACAAAATTTGTATTATTATCAGCATTATTCTTATAATTGCCATTGATGTTATTCCAGGGGCAGGTAATAAACCGCATGAGTCTTTGACCAATTTTTACCATTTTAGGTAAAAAGCTGCATTGACTGCACTTCTGCATTTTGTGGGATATGGTAGGACTGCAAGCAAATCCTGAGACAAGATATGTCAAAAACACTCCATACAGCATGCAATTTCGATTTCCAAGATAGAAACATTGGTCACGCTGAACATTGTTGAACGTTTTCACTGCAATGCATCCTGGGACGCTTGGATCCAGGTTCCATCATTCATGTTGCGCTATTTCAACCAACCTGTGTGGCTCATATTCACTTTGGGTTGACGATTGGCATGGTCATGGTGTAGGCCGAGCCTTTTTTGCCACTTCATCCGCCTCCGATCAAGCATAATGCCTTGCCCATAAGCATTCCCCTCCCTGGAATAACTTAACCTACCCATTCCCCTATCTGGAATAACTGTACCTACCACAAAAGAAGTGATAAGCAGCGATCAATTTGACTGTTGTAGGCTGCCGTATCCCGCTTAAGGGCGAATTTCAAACGTTGTCCATCACAGAGACAAATGATCTGGCTCCAGCAGCGTCTATAGGAGTATCTGTCTGCTCACTTCTAGCTCCAGTGGAGACTGATGGAAAAATGGCCGCTAACAACCTGTGATCCTTGTTCCGGGTGCGCGTGTCACCATCGAGCCTTAATGACATCATAAAGCTGCTTCAAGTGCAAGACTTGCAGGCTTATATACAGTCTATCTATCTATCTATCTATCTATCTATCTATCTATCTATCTATCTAATGTATGTTACTGCATAGATATATATCTAGCTATATAAATAGATAGCTATATATCAATATAGATATTTCTACAAATATCTAGCTTTACGTATAAATTTAAACTTCTATAGTTATGGTTTTGTAGGGCTGAAAACATACATACAAAATTTGTATTATTATCAGCATTATTCTTATAATTGCCATTGATGTTATTCCAGGGACAGGTAATAAACCGCATGAGGCTTTGACCAATTTTTACCATTTTAGGTAAAAAGCTGCATTGACTGCACTTCTGCATTTTGTGGGATATGGTAGGACTGCAAGCAAATCCTGAGACAAGATATATCAAAAACACTCCATACAGCATGCAATTTCATTTTCCAAGATAGAAACATTGGTCACGCTGAACATTGTTGAACGTTTTCGCTGCAATGCATCCTGAGACGCTTGGATCCAGGTTCTATCATTCATGCTGCGCCATTTCAACCAACCTGTGTGGCTCATATTCACTTTGGGTTGACGAGTTGCATGGTCATGGTGTAGGCCGAGCCTTTTTTGCCACTTCATCCGCCTCTGATCAAGCATAATGCCTTGCCCATAAGCATTCCCCACCCTGGAATATCTTAACCTACCCATTCCCCTATCTGGAATAACTGTACCTCCCTCAAAAGAAGTGATAAGCCGCAATATATTTGACTGTTGTAGGCTGCCGTCTCCCGCTTAAGGGCGAATTTCAAACGTTGTCCATCACAGAGACAAATGATCTGGCTCCAGCCGCGTCTATAGGAGTATCTGCCTGCTCACTTCTAGCTCCAGTGGAGACTGATGGAAAAATGGCCGCTAACAACCTGTGGTCCTTGTTCCGGGTGCGCGTGTCACCATCGAGCCTTAATGACATCATAAAGCTGCTTCAAGTGCAAGACTTGCAGGCTTATATACAGTCTATCTATCTATCTATCTATCTAATGTATGTTACTGCATAGATATATATCTAGCTATATAAATAGATAGTTATATATCAATATAGATATTTCTACAAATATCTAGCTTTACGTATAAATTTAAACTTGTATAGTTATGGTTTTGTAGGGCTGAAAACATACATACAAAATTTGTATTATTATCAGCATTATTCTTATAATTGCCATTGATGTTATTCCAGGGGCAGGTAATAAACCGCATGAGTCTTTGACCAATTTTTACCATTTTAGGTAAAAAGCTGCATTGACTGCACTTCTGCATTTTGTGGGATATGGTAGGACTGCAAGCAAATCCTGAGACAAGATATGTCAAAAACACTCCATACAGCATGCAATTTCGATTTCCAAGATAGAAACATTGGTCACGCTGAACATTGTTGAACGTTTTCACTGCAATGCATCCTGGGACGCTTGGATCCAGGTTCCATCATTCATGTTGCGCTATTTCAACCAACCTGTGTGGCTCATATTCACTTTGGGTTGACGATTGGCATGGTCATGGTGTAGGCCGAGCCTTTTTTGCCACTTCATCCGCCTCCGATCAAGCATAATGCCTTGCCCATAAGCATTCCCCTCCCTGGAATAACTTAACCTACCCATTCCCCTATCTGGAATAACTGTACCTACCACAAAAGAAGTGATAAGCAGCGATCAATTTGACTGTTGTAGGCTGCCGTATCCCGCTTAAGGGCGAATTTCAAACGTTGTCCATCACAGAGACAAATGATCTGGCTCCAGCAGCGTCTATAGGAGTATCTGTCTGCTCACTTCTAGCTCCAGTGGAGACTGATGGAAAAATGGCCGCTAACAACCTGTGATCCTTGTTCCGGGTGCGCGTGTCACCATCGAGCCTTAATGACATCATAAAGCTGCTTCAAGTGCAAGACTTGCAGGCTTATATACAGTCTATCTATCTATCTATCTATCTATCTATCTATCTATCTATCTAATGTATGTTACTGCATAGATATATATCTAGCTATATAAATAGATAGCTATATATCAATATAGATATTTCTACAAATATCTAGCTTTACGTATAAATTTAAACTTGTATAGTTATGGTTTTGTAGGGCTGAAAACATACATACAAAATTTGTATTATTATCAGCATTATTCTTATAATTGCCATTGATGTTATTCCAGGGACAGGTAATAAACCGCATGAGGCTTTGACCAATTTTTACCATTTTAGGTAAAAAGCTGCATTGACTGCACTTCTGCATTTTGTGGGATATGGTAGGACTGCAAGCAAATCCTGAGACAAGATATATCAAAAACACTCCATACAGCATGCAATTTCATTTTCCAAGATAGAAACATTGGTCACGCTGAACATTGTTGAACGTTTTCGCTGCAATGCATCCTGAGACGCTTGGATCCAGGTTCTATCATTCATGCTGCGCCATTTCAACCAACCTGTGTGGCTCATATTCACTTTGGGTTGACGAGTTGCATGGTCATGGTGTAGGCCGAGCCTTTTTTGCCACTTCATCCGCCTCCGATCAAGCATAATGCCTTGCCCATAAGCATTCCCCACCCTGGAATATCTTAACCTACCCATTCCCCTATCTGGAATAACTGTACCTCCCTCAAAAGAAGTGATAAGCCGCAATATATTTGACTGTTGTAGGCTGCCGTCTCCCGCTTAAGGGCGAATTTCAAACGTTGTCCATCACAGAGACAAATGATCTGGCTCCAGCCGCGTCTATAGGAGTATCTGTCTGCTCACTTCTAGCTCCAGTGGAGACTGATGGAAAAATGGCCGCTAACAACCTGTGGTCCTTGTTCCGGGTGCGCGTGTCACCATCGAGCCTTAATGACATCATAAAGCTGCTTCAAGTGCAAGACTTGCAGGCTTATATACAGTCTATCTATCTATCTATCTATCTAATGTATGTTACTGCATAGATATATATCTAGCTATATAAATAGATAGTTATATATCAATATAGATATTTCTACAAATATCTAGCTTTACGTATAAATTTAAACTTGTATAGTTATGGTTTTGTAGGGCTGAAAACATACATACAAAATTTGTATTATTATCAGCATTATTCTTATAATTGCCATTGATGTTATTCCAGGGGCAGGTAATAAACCGCATGAGTCTTTGACCAATTTTTACCATTTTAGGTAAAAAGCTGCATTGACTGCACTTCTGCATTTTGTGGGATATGGTAGGACTGCAAGCAAATCCTGAGACAAGATATGTCAAAAACACTCCATACAGCATGCAATTTCGATTTCCAAGATAGAAACATTGGTCACGCTGAACATTGTTGAACGTTTTCACTGCAATGCATCCTGGGACGCTTGGATCCAGGTTCCATCATTCATGTTGCGCTATTTCAACCAACCTGTGTGGCTCATATTCACTTTGGGTTGACGATTGGCATGGTCATGGTGTAGGCCGAGCCTTTTTTGCCACTTCATCCGCCTCCGATCAAGCATAATGCCTTGCCCATAAGCATTCCCCTCCCTGGAATAACTTAACCTACCCATTCCCCTATCTGGAATAACTGTACCTACCACAAAAGAAGTGATAAGCAGCGATCAATTTGACTGTTGTAGGCTGCCGTATCCCGCTTAAGGGCGAATTTCAAACGTTGTCCATCACAGAGACAAATGATCTGGCTCCAGCAGCGTCTATAGGAGTATCTGTCTGCTCACTTCTAGCTCCAGTGGAGACTGATGGAAAAATGGCCGCTAACAACCTGTGATCCTTGTTCCGGGTGCGCGTGTCACCATCGAGCCTTAATGACATCATAAAGCTGCTTCAAGTGCAAGACTTGCAGGCTTATATACAGTCTATCTATCTATCTATCTATCTATCTATCTATCTATCTATCTAATGTATGTTACTGCATAGATATATATCTAGCTATATAAATAGATAGCTATATATCAATATAGATATTTCTACAAATATCTAGCTTTACGTATAAATTTAAACTTCTATAGTTATGGTTTTGTAGGGCTGAAAACATACATACAAAATTTGTATTATTATCAGCATTATTCTTATAATTGCCATTGATGTTATTCCAGGGACAGGTAATAAACCGCATGAGGCTTTGACCAATTTTTACCATTTTAGGTAAAAAGCTGCATTGACTGCACTTCTGCATTTTGTGGGATATGGTAGGACTGCAAGCAAATCCTGAGACAAGATATATCAAAAACACTCCATACAGCATGCAATTTCATTTTCCAAGATAGAAACATTGGTCACGCTGAACATTGTTGAACGTTTTCGCTGCAATGCATCCTGAGACGCTTGGATCCAGGTTCTATCATTCATGCTGCGCCATTTCAACCAACCTGTGTGGCTCATATTCACTTTGGGTTGACGAGTTGCATGGTCATGGTGTAGGCCGAGCCTTTTTTGCCACTTCATCCGCCTCCGATCAAGCATAATGCCTTGCCCATAAGCATTCCCCACCCTGGAATATCTTAACCTACCCATTCCCCTATCTGGAATAACTGTACCTCCCTCAAAAGAAGTGATAAGCCGCAATATATTTGACTGTTGTAGGCTGCCGTCTCCCGCTTAAGGGCGAATTTCAAACGTTGTCCATCACAGAGACAAATGATCTGGCTCCAGCCGCGTCTATAGGAGTATCTGTCTGCTCACTTCTAGCTCCAGTGGAGACTGATGGAAAAATGGCCGCTAACAACCTGTGGTCCTTGTTCCGGGTGCGCGTGTCACCATCGAGCCTTAATGACATCATAAAGCTGCTTCAAGTGCAAGACTTGCAGGCTTATATACAGTCTATCTATCTATCTATCTATCTATCTAATGTATGTTACTGCATAGATATATATCTAGCTATATAAATAGATAGTTATATATCAATATAGATATTTCTACAAATATCTAGCTTTACGTATAAATTTAAACTTGTATAGTTATGGTTTTGTAGGGCTGAAAACATACATACAAAATTTGTATTATTATCAGCATTATTCTTATAATTGCCATTGATGTTATTCCAGGGGCAGGTAATAAACCGCATGAGTCTTTGACCAATTTTTACCATTTTAGGTAAAAAGCTGCATTGACTGCACTTCTGCATTTTGTGGGATATGGTAGGACTGCAAGCAAATCCTGAGACAAGATATGTCAAAAACACTCCATACAGCATGCAATTTCGATTTCCAAGATAGAAACATTGGTCACGCTGAACATTGTTGAACGTTTTCACTGCAATGCATCCTGGGACGCTTGGATCCAGGTTCCATCATTCATGTTGCGCTATTTCAACCAACCTGTGTGGCTCATATTCACTTTGGGTTGACGATTGGCATGGTCATGGTGTAGGCCGAGCCTTTTTTGCCACTTCATCCGCCTCCGATCAAGCATAATGCCTTGCCCATAAGCATTCCCCTCCCTGGAATAACTTAACCTACCCATTCCCCTATCTGGAATAACTGTACCTACCACAAAAGAAGTGATAAGCAGCGATCAATTTGACTGTTGTAGGCTGCCGTATCCCGCTTAAGGGCGAATTTCAAACGTTGTCCATCACAGAGACAAATGATCTGGCTCCAGCAGCGTCTATAGGAGTATCTGTCTGCTCACTTCTAGCTCCAGTGGAGACTGATGGAAAAATGGCCGCTAACAACCTGTGATCCTTGTTCCGGGTGCGCGTGTCACCATCGAGCCTTAATGACATCATAAAGCTGCTTCAAGTGCAAGACTTGCAGGCTTATATACAGTCTATCTATCTATCTATCTATCTATCTATCTATCTATCTATCTAATGTATGTTACTGCATAGATATATATCTAGCTATATAAATAGATAGCTATATATCAATATAGATATTTCTACAAATATCTAGCTTTACGTATAAATTTAAACTTCTATAGTTATGGTTTTGTAGGGCTGAAAACATACATACAAAATTTGTATTATTATCAGCATTATTCTTATAATTGCCATTGATGTTATTCCAGGGACAGGTAATAAACCGCATGAGGCTTTGACCAATTTTTACCATTTTAGGTAAAAAGCTGCATTGACTGCACTTCTGCATTTTGTGGGATATGGTAGGACTGCAAGCAAATCCTGAGACAAGATATATCAAAAACACTCCATACAGCATGCAATTTCATTTTCCAAGATAGAAACATTGGTCACGCTGAACATTGTTGAACGTTTTCGCTGCAATGCATCCTGAGACGCTTGGATCCAGGTTCTATCATTCATGCTGCGCCATTTCAACCAACCTGTGTGGCTCATATTCACTTTGGGTTGACGAGTTGCATGGTCATGGTGTAGGCCGAGCCTTTTTTGCCACTTCATCCGCCTCTGATCAAGCATAATGCCTTGCCCATAAGCATTCCCCACCCTGGAATATCTTAACCTACCCATTCCCCTATCTGGAATAACTGTACCTCCCTCAAAAGAAGTGATAAGCCGCAATATATTTGACTGTTGTAGGCTGCCGTCTCCCGCTTAAGGGCGAATTTCAAACGTTGTCCATCACAGAGACAAATGATCTGGCTCCAGCCGCGTCTATAGGAGTATCTGCCTGCTCACTTCTAGCTCCAGTGGAGACTGATGGAAAAATGGCCGCTAACAACCTGTGGTCCTTGTTCCGGGTGCGCGTGTCACCATCGAGCCTTAATGACATCATAAAGCTGCTTCAAGTGCAAGACTTGCAGGCTTATATACAGTCTATCTATCTATCTATCTATCTAATGTATGTTACTGCATAGATATATATCTAGCTATATAAATAGATAGTTATATATCAATATAGATATTTCTACAAATATCTAGCTTTACGTATAAATTTAAACTTGTATAGTTATGGTTTTGTAGGGCTGAAAACATACATACAAAATTTGTATTATTATCAGCATTATTCTTATAATTGCCATTGATGTTATTCCAGGGGCAGGTAATAAACCGCATGAGTCTTTGACCAATTTTTACCATTTTAGGTAAAAAGCTGCATTGACTGCACTTCTGCATTTTGTGGGATATGGTAGGACTGCAAGCAAATCCTGAGACAAGATATGTCAAAAACACTCCATACAGCATGCAATTTCGATTTCCAAGATAGAAACATTGGTCACGCTGAACATTGTTGAACGTTTTCACTGCAATGCATCCTGGGACGCTTGGATCCAGGTTCCATCATTCATGTTGCGCTATTTCAACCAACCTGTGTGGCTCATATTCACTTTGGGTTGACGATTGGCATGGTCATGGTGTAGGCCGAGCCTTTTTTGCCACTTCATCCGCCTCCGATCAAGCATAATGCCTTGCCCATAAGCATTCCCCTCCCTGGAATAACTTAACCTACCCATTCCCCTATCTGGAATAACTGTACCTACCACAAAAGAAGTGATAAGCAGCGATCAATTTGACTGTTGTAGGCTGCCGTATCCCGCTTAAGGGCGAATTTCAAACGTTGTCCATCACAGAGACAAATGATCTGGCTCCAGCAGCGTCTATAGGAGTATCTGTCTGCTCACTTCTAGCTCCAGTGGAGACTGATGGAAAAATGGCCGCTAACAACCTGTGATCCTTGTTCCGGGTGCGCGTGTCACCATCGAGCCTTAATGACATCATAAAGCTGCTTCAAGTGCAAGACTTGCAGGCTTATATACAGTCTATCTATCTATCTATCTATCTATCTATCTATCTATCTATCTATCTAATGTATGTTACTGCATAGATATATATCTAGCTATATAAATAGATAGCTATATATCAATATAGATATTTCTACAAATATCTAGCTTTACGTATAAATTTAAACTTGTATAGTTATGGTTTTGTAGGGCTGAAAACATACATACAAAATTTGTATTATTATCAGCATTATTCTTATAATTGCCATTGATGTTATTCCAGGGACAGGTAATAAACCGCATGAGGCTTTGACCAATTTTTACCATTTTAGGTAAAAAGCTGCATTGACTGCACTTCTGCATTTTGTGGGATATGGTAGGACTGCAAGCAAATCCTGAGACAAGATATATCAAAAACACTCCATACAGCATGCAATTTCATTTTCCAAGATAGAAACATTGGTCACGCTGAACATTGTTGAACGTTTTCGCTGCAATGCATCCTGAGACGCTTGGATCCAGGTTCTATCATTCATGCTGCGCCATTTCAACCAACCTGTGTGGCTCATATTCACTTTGGGTTGACGAGTTGCATGGTCATGGTGTAGGCCGAGCCTTTTTTGCCACTTCATCCGCCTCCGATCAAGCATAATGCCTTGCCCATAAGCATTCCCCACCCTGGAATATCTTAACCTACCCATTCCCCTATCTGGAATAACTGTACCTCCCTCAAAAGAAGTGATAAGCCGCAATATATTTGACTGTTGTAGGCTGCCGTCTCCCGCTTAAGGGCGAATTTCAAACGTTGTCCATCACAGAGACAAATGATCTGGCTCCAGCCGCGTCTATAGGAGTATCTGTCTGCTCACTTCTAGCTCCAGTGGAGACTGATGGAAAAATGGCCGCTAACAACCTGTGGTCCTTGTTCCGGGTGCGCGTGTCACCATCGAGCCTTAATGACATCATAAAGCTGCTTCAAGTGCAAGACTTGCAGGCTTATATACAGTCTATCTATCTATCTATCTATCTAATGTATGTTACTGCATAGATATATATCTAGCTATATAAATAGATAGTTATATATCAATATAGATATTTCTACAAATATCTAGCTTTACGTATAAATTTAAACTTGTATAGTTATGGTTTTGTAGGGCTGAAAACATACATACAAAATTTGTATTATTATCAGCATTATTCTTATAATTGCCATTGATGTTATTCCAGGGGCAGGTAATAAACCGCATGAGTCTTTGACCAATTTTTACCATTTTAGGTAAAAAGCTGCATTGACTGCACTTCTGCATTTTGTGGGATATGTGTCAGGACAGTGTCCGGGATATGGGGGTCCCTGAGATATCCCGCAACCCCTGTCCCTGCCTACTTGCCCCCCTGGGCTAACCCCCAGGGCGACAACTGGGCGGCGGTCCCTACCCTCACTAGGGAAGCGGGACACGGGAAGACAAACAGACACTGAAGACAAACAACGGTAGAATGGTCAGACAATCCGGGTCGGCAACAGGAGGGTACGCAGTACAGGGGGGTCAGGCAAAAACGTAGTCAAGGTCCAAAAGCAGAGGTCAGGAAAGCCGGGGTCACAAACAGGAGTCAAAAGAATACGCGGGTGCAGCTGGAAGACCAAACTAACACTGGCAAGGGCTGAAAGGAAAACACACCTTTTTAAATGCTGTCAGCGCTCCCGCCCCAGAAGCCGATTGGGGCGGGGAGCCTGACAGCAGCAGGGCTAATCAGGGAGGTGCTGGGGACACACCCCCAGTCTGCAGCACAGACAGTTACTAGGGAAGCCAGCCTGGTAGTCAAGTGCCTAGAGAAGCACCTGCTGCCTCCCTAGCAACCCGGCGGCGACCAGTCTGACAGCGGCCCGGGGAGATCACAAGAACCGGGGCTCCCCTACGCCGCACTCCTGTAACCCGGGTGGCAGGACCGGTGGTGTGGGCACGGGGCCCCCGAGAATTGCTGGTTCTGACAGTACCCCCCCTTCTACGGGGGGACACCGGACCCCCATGGCCAGGAGCGGGCTTGAGCGGGAAGGCCCTGTGGAATGATCGGACTAGGCGTGGGGCATGAACGTCCCTGGCAGGGACCCACGTCCTATCCTCAGGGCCAAATCCACTCCAGTGGACCAGGTACTGCAGTACACCTCTAACCCGTCGGGCGTCAACAAGCCTTTCTACTTCATACTCCAGTTCCCCCTGTACCAAAGAAGGAGGGGGCGGGTTCTGGGTGGGTAGAACTGGAGTCACGTATTTTTTAAGCAAGCTTTTATGAAAAACCTTGTGGACCTTCCAGGAGTCCGGAAGTGACAACTTATATGACATCGGGTTGATAACCTGCGACACAGTAAATGGGCCAATGAACCGAGGAGCAAGTTTCAGGGAGGGAACCTTAAGTCTCAGATTTTTGGATGACAATAAAACCTGCTCCCCGACCACAAAAGGTGCCGAGATAGTACATCTTTTCTCAGAGTATTTACGTAGCTTCTCTTGGGAGCCCTGAAGGTTCTTACGAACCTGGGCCCAAACTGTGCACAGTTCCTCAGAGGATATGTCAGCGGCCGGATTGTTCGAGACAAGGGGAGTAGAAAGCGAGAATCGGGGATGGAACCCATAGTTACAAAAAAAAGGTGACACTTGAGATGACGAGTTAACATGGTTGTTAATAGCAAATTCGGCGAGAGGCAGGTAGTTGGCCCACTGAAACTGGTTATCAGAGACAAAAAGTCGCAGGTACTGGATAAGTTCTTGATTCATCCGTTCTGTTTGTCCGTTACTCTCGGGATGGAAGGCGGAGGAAAAAGACAAATTGACATTTAGGTTTTTACAAAAAGCTCGCCAGAAGCGAGCGACGAACTGTACCCCTCTATCTGACACAATATCCTCGGGGATCCCATGTAGCCGAACAATCTCCTTGATGAACATTTCAGACAGAAGTTTGGCGTTAGGTAACTTGCAAAGCGGAACGAAATGTGACATTTTAGAAAACCGGTCAACTATGACCCAAATGACCGTATTCCCCAGCGAGGATGGCAGATCAGTAATAAAATCCATGGACAAATGGGACCATGGCCTGGACGGAATGGGCAAGGGAAGAAGAGGACCCTCAGGACGTCTCCTGAGATTCTTCCCCCTTGCGCAAACCGGGCACGCGGACACAAATAACCGTACATCCCTGGCCATGTGCGGCCACCAATAGAGTCTGGATACTAACTCTAGTGTACCCCTGATACCGGGGTGTCCAGCTAGGACTGAAGCATGTGTCTCCTCTAACACTTTCAATCTCAGTGACAACGGAACAAAAAATTTGCCTTCCGGAAGGGCTTCAGGGGCGGATTGTTGAGCAGCGTGTATGAGAGGTGAAAGGTCGGAGGAGACAGCAGCGAGGACCACTCCAGGAGAGAGAATGCTCTCAGGCTCAGACTCGGAAGGTTCCGGAGAACCAAAACTCCTAGACAGGGCGTCTGCCTTGACATTTTTAGAACCGGGTCTATAGGTAACAACAAAATTGAACCGAGAGAAAAACAAGGCCCAGCGGGCTTGCCGAGCATTTACCCTCTTAGCGGAATCTAAATAGGTGAGGTTTTTATGGTCTGTGAGTACCGTGATCTGGTGACGAGCTCCTTCCAAAAAATGCCTCCACTCCTCAAAAGCCCACTTAATAGCCAGCAATTCCCGGTTGCCTATATCGTAGTTCCGTTCAGTGGAAGAGAACTTTCTAGAAAAATAGGCACACGGTCTAAGGTTAGTGAGTGTGGAGGGCCCTTGGGACAGTACCGCTCCCACACCAAACTCTGAGGCATCTACCTCCACCACAAATGGGCAGGACAGATCCGGTTGTACCAGGACAGGCGCTGAAGAGAACGCCGCCTTTAGGTTATCGAAGGCCCTCAGAGCCTCAGAAGACCAGGTACTCACATCTGCTCCCTTTCTGGTGAGGTCCGTTAGAGGTTTAGCCACCACGGAGAAGTCTTTGATGAACTTGCGATAGTAATTGGCGAAGCCGAGGAAGCGTTGAAGAGCTTTCAAGGTACCTGGCCGAGCCCACTCCGTGATGGCTTTCACCTTCCCAGGATCCATCTGGAAGTCGCATGGCGTGATAATATACCCCAAGAATGATATCTTTTGTACCCCAAAAACACATTTCTCGAGCTTAGCAAACAGCTTGTTATGTCTGAGTCGAGCTAGCACGGTTTGAACATGAGTACGGTGACTCGGCAAGTCGGAGGAAAAAATCAGAATGTCGTCTAGATATACAACGACAAACACCCCCATGATATCCTGAAACACAGAATTCATGTACCCCTGAAAAATGGCGGGGGCGTTACACAAGCCAAAAGGCATTACTAGGTATTCAAAATGACCGAGAGGCGTATTGAAGGCAGTTTTCCACTCATCCCCCTCCCGAATGCGAATGAGGTTGTATGCCCCCCTGAGATCAAGTTTAGAAAACCATTGGGCACCAGCGACCTGGTTGAGGAGGTCAGGAATGAGCGGAAGGGCATACTGGTTTCTGACTGTGATCTTATTTAGCTCTCTATAGTCAATACAGGGCCGGAGACCCCCATCCTTTTTCTCGACGAAGAAAAACCCGGCACCCACCGGGGATTCTGAGGGCCGGATGTGCCCCTTGGCCAAGCTGTCCTGGATATAGTCCCTCATGGATTCTCTCTCTGGAACCGTAACATTATAAATGCGACCCTTAGGAAGTTTGGCCCCAGGAATCAAATCGATTTTACAGTCCCATTCCCTATGAGGGGGCAGGGCTTCAGATAATTGCTTGGAGAAGACATCCGAGAACTCGGAGAGGTAATCTGGTAGGGGAATCCCCTCGCAGGTGGAGATCCCCACCTCCACCGGACATAGGTGGTTGGCACAGCGGGGACCCCACTCTACCAGTTCCAACGTGTCCCAATTTACTACCGGGTTGTGCTCCCGGAGCCAGGGGAGACCTAGGACGACGTCCACAGACAAATCTCTCATCACCAGAAATGTGCAGGTTTCAACATGTAGGGCTCCTATAGTAAACCTTACCTCAGGGGTAACCAGATTAACTACCCCTGCTTGCAGTGGAGTGGAGTCCACTCCTGAAACAAGAATCGGAGTCTCTAAACGTAACAGAACCCCGGACAGTTGAGCAACGAAATTAAAGTTAACGAAATTAGCAGCAGCCCCAGAATCAACGAAGGCTTGCCCAGTACGGTGGAAAGAATGGAATTCTAGGGTGCAAGGCAATAACATTTTGGACAACACAGGGAGTACCTTGGCTCCTAGACAGTCCTCCGGACAACTGCCTAGGAGCGGACGTTTTCCCTGCCATGGCTTCTTGGCGCAGGTTGCAATGCGGTGACCCGGCTCCCCACAGTAGAAGCAGAGGTTCTTCTTCAGGCGATTTTCCCGTCGTTGCTTGGGGTTCATGGCTCCCAGCTCCATGGCCTCGGTGGTGGGAGGTGGAAAAGTCGGGTCAGTAGAAGAAGTGGGCGTGGGGAGTGGAGTGGTCCGAGCGGCGTGTCTGGCCCTCAAACGTCGGTCAGCCCGAATAGCCAGCGACATGGCTTGCTCCAGGGTTCTTGGCTCCGGGTGGGCCACGAGTAGGTCCTTAAGACCCTCAGACAGACCGGTCAAAAATAGGTCTTTTAGGGCGGCATCATTCCACCCGGATTCTGTACAGTGCTGGCGGAATTGGGAACAGTAGTCCTCCGCCATCTTGCAACCCTGGCGCAGGGCCAGAAGCTTGGAGACTGCGTAGCCGGCACGGTCGGGTTCGTCATAAATTTGACCCAAGGCGGAAAAAAAGGCGTCAAGGGATAGTCGGGCGGGAGAGCCAGCAGGTAATGAGAAAGCCCAATTTTGGGGCTCTCCCCTCAGGCGGGTAATTACAATTCCCACTTTCTGGTATTCAGTACCAGAGGAGTGGGGGCGGAGATCAAAGTAGAGCTTGCAGCTCTCTCTAAATGCGAAAAACTGACTTCTCTCTCCGGAGAAACAATCCGGAAGCGTGGCTCGAGGTTCTGTCATTGTTCCTGGAGCGGAAGGGGGCTGCATGGGACCTGCAGCTGCCGCTTGTTCCTGTCGCTGCAAGCGGGCTGTTAGGTCCTGGGCAAGGTTCGTAAGGAACTGGACCTGGTTCGCTAAAGCTGCCATGGCCTCCATCGAGGGGTTCAGAGTTGCCGGGCGGATGCAAGGGTCTGACCTTCGTTCGGCCAGTGTTACTGTCAGGACAGTGTCCGGGATATGGGGGTCCCTGAGATATCCCGCAACCCCTGTCCCTGCCTACTTGCCCCCCTGGGCTAACCCCCAGGGCGACAACTGGGCGGCGGTCCCTACCCTCACTAGGGAAGCGGGACACGGGAAGACAAACAGACACTGAAGACAAACAACGGTAGAATGGTCAGACAATCCGGGTCGGCAACAGGAGGGTACGCAGTACAGGGGGGTCAGGCAAAAACGTAGTCAAGGTCCAAAAGCAGAGGTCAGGAAAGCCGGGGTCACAAACAGGAGTCAAAAGAATACGCGGGTGCAGCTGGAAGACCAAACTAACACTGGCAAGGGCTGAAAGGAAAACACACCTTTTTAAATGCTGTCAGCGCTCCCGCCCCAGAAGCCGATTGGGGCGGGGAGCCTGACAGCAGCAGGGCTAATCAGGGAGGTGCTGGGGACACACCCCCAGTCTGCAGCACAGACAGTTACTAGGGAAGCCAGCCTGGTAGTCAAGTGCCTAGAGAAGCACCTGCTGCCTCCCTAGCAACCCGGCGGCGACCAGTCTGACAGCGGCCCGGGGAGATCACAAGAACCGGGGCTCCCCTACGCCGCACTCCTGTAACCCGGGTGGCAGGACCGGTGGTGTGGGCACGGGGCCCCCGAGAATTGCTGGTTCTGACAATATGGTAGGACTGCAAGCAAATCCTGAGACAAGATATGTCAAAAACACTCCATACAGCATGCAATTTCGATTTCCAAGATAGAAACATTGGTCACGCTGAACATTGTTGAACGTTTTCACTGCAATGCATCCTGGGACGCTTGGATCCAGGTTCCATCATTCATGTTGCGCTATTTCAACCAACCTGTGTGGCTCATATTCACTTTGGGTTGACGATTGGCATGGTCATGGTGTAGGCCGAGCCTTTTTTGCCACTTCATCCGCCTCCGATCAAGCATAATGCCTTGCCCATAAGCATTCCCCTCCCTGGAATAACTTAACCTACCCATTCCCCTATCTGGAATAACTGTACCTACCACAAAAGAAGTGATAAGCAGCGATCAATTTGACTGTTGTAGGCTGCCGTATCCCGCTTAAGGGCGAATTTCAAACGTTGTCCATCACAGAGACAAATGATCTGGCTCCAGCAGCGTCTATAGGAGTATCTGTCTGCTCACTTCTAGCTCCAGTGGAGACTGATGGAAAAATGGCCGCTAACAACCTGTGATCCTTGTTCCGGGTGCGCGTGTCACCATCGAGCCTTAATGACATCATAAAGCTGCTTCAAGTGCAAGACTTGCAGGCTTATATACAGTCTATCTATCTATCTATCTATCTATCTATCTATCTATCTATCTAATGTATGTTACTGCATAGATATATATCTAGCTATATAAATAGATAGCTATTAGAGATGAGCGAACGTGTCCGTAACGGACACATCCGCACCCGGACACCGGCTTTAGCGAACACTGGAGTGTTCGCGCGTAAGTGTCCGGGTGCCGCCGGGGGGCGGGGAGATGCGCGGCGGCGCGGGCGGCAGTAGCGGGGAACGGGGGGGAGCCCTCTCTCTCTCCCTCTCCCCCCCGCTCCCCGCCGCACCCCCCCGCGCTGCCACGGCGGCCCCCGAACTTTTTCGCCCGAACACCGAGGTGTTCGCAAAGTTCGGTGTTCGGGCGAAAAAGGGGCGGGGCCGAACGTGTTCGCTCATCTCTAATAGCTATATATCAATATAGATATTTCTACAAATATCTAGCTTTACGTATAAATTTAAACTTCTATAGTTATGGTTTTGTAGGGCTGAAAACATACATACAAAATTTGTATTATTATCAGCATTATTCTTATAATTGCCATTGATGTTATTCCAGGGACAGGTAATAAACCGCATGAGGCTTTGACCAATTTTTACCATTTTAGGTAAAAAGCTGCATTGACTGCACTTCTGCATTTTGTGGGATATGGTAGGACTGCAAGCAAATCCTGAGACAAGATATATCAAAAACACTCCATACAGCATGCAATTTCATTTTCCAAGATAGAAACATTGGTCACGCTGAACATTGTTGAACGTTTTCGCTGCAATGCATCCTGAGACGCTTGGATCCAGGTTCTATCATTCATGCTGCGCCATTTCAACCAACCTGTGTGGCTCATATTCACTTTGGGTTGACGAGTTGCATGGTCATGGTGTAGGCCGAGCCTTTTTTGCCACTTCATCCGCCTCCGATCAAGCATAATGCCTTGCCCATAAGCATTCCCCACCCTGGAATATCTTAACCTACCCATTCCCCTATCTGGAATAACTGTACCTCCCTCAAAAGAAGTGATAAGCCGCAATATATTTGACTGTTGTAGGCTGCCGTCTCCCGCTTAAGGGCGAATTTCAAACGTTGTCCATCACAGAGACAAATGATCTGGCTCCAGCCGCGTCTATAGGAGTATCTGTCTGCTCACTTCTAGCTCCAGTGGAGACTGATGGAAAAATGGCCGCTAACAACCTGTGGTCCTTGTTCCGGGTGCGCGTGTCACCATCGAGCCTTAATGACATCATAAAGCTGCTTCAAGTGCAAGACTTGCAGGCTTATATACAGTCTATCTATCTATCTATCTATCTATCTAATGTATGTTACTGCATAGATATATATCTAGCTATATAAATAGATAGTTATATATCAATATAGATATTTCTACAAATATCTAGCTTTACGTATAAATTTAAACTTGTATAGTTATGGTTTTGTAGGGCTGAAAACATACATACAAAATTTGTATTATTATCAGCATTATTCTTATAATTGCCATTGATGTTATTCCAGGGGCAGGTAATAAACCGCATGAGTCTTTGACCAATTTTTACCATTTTAGGTAAAAAGCTGCATTGACTGCACTTCTGCATTTTGTGGGATATGGTAGGACTGCAAGCAAATCCTGAGACAAGATATGTCAAAAACACTCCATACAGCATGCAATTTCGATTTCCAAGATAGAAACATTGGTCACGCTGAACATTGTTGAACGTTTTCACTGCAATGCATCCTGGGACGCTTGGATCCAGGTTCCATCATTCATGTTGCGCTATTTCAACCAACCTGTGTGGCTCATATTCACTTTGGGTTGACGATTGGCATGGTCATGGTGTAGGCCGAGCCTTTTTTGCCACTTCATCCGCCTCCGATCAAGCATAATGCCTTGCCCATAAGCATTCCCCTCCCTGGAATAACTTAACCTACCCATTCCCCTATCTGGAATAACTGTACCTACCACAAAAGAAGTGATAAGCAGCGATCAATTTGACTGTTGTAGGCTGCCGTATCCCGCTTAAGGGCGAATTTCAAACGTTGTCCATCACAGAGACAAATGATCTGGCTCCAGCAGCGTCTATAGGAGTATCTGTCTGCTCACTTCTAGCTCCAGTGGAGACTGATGGAAAAATGGCCGCTAACAACCTGTGATCCTTGTTCCGGGTGCGCGTGTCACCATCGAGCCTTAATGACATCATAAAGCTGCTTCAAGTGCAAGACTTGCAGGCTTATATACAGTCTATCTATCTATCTATCTATCTATCTATCTATCTATCTATCTATCTAATGTATGTTACTGCATAGATATATATCTAGCTATATAAATAGATAGCTATATATCAATATAGATATTTCTACAAATATCTAGCTTTACGTATAAATTTAAACTTCTATAGTTATGGTTTTGTAGGGCTGAAAACATACATACAAAATTTGTATTATTATCAGCATTATTCTTATAATTGCCATTGATGTTATTCCAGGGACAGGTAATAAACCGCATGAGGCTTTGACCAATTTTTACCATTTTAGGTAAAAAGCTGCATTGACTGCACTTCTGCATTTTGTGGGATATGGTAGGACTGCAAGCAAATCCTGAGACAAGATATATCAAAAACACTCCATACAGCATGCAATTTCATTTTCCAAGATAGAAACATTGGTCACGCTGAACATTGTTGAACGTTTTCGCTGCAATGCATCCTGAGACGCTTGGATCCAGGTTCTATCATTCATGCTGCGCCATTTCAACCAACCTGTGTGGCTCATATTCACTTTGGGTTGACGAGTTGCATGGTCATGGTGTAGGCCGAGCCTTTTTTGCCACTTCATCCGCCTCTGATCAAGCATAATGCCTTGCCCATAAGCATTCCCCACCCTGGAATATCTTAACCTACCCATTCCCCTATCTGGAATAACTGTACCTCCCTCAAAAGAAGTGATAAGCCGCAATATATTTGACTGTTGTAGGCTGCCGTCTCCCGCTTAAGGGCGAATTTCAAACGTTGTCCATCACAGAGACAAATGATCTGGCTCCAGCCGCGTCTATAGGAGTATCTGCCTGCTCACTTCTAGCTCCAGTGGAGACTGATGGAAAAATGGCCGCTAACAACCTGTGGTCCTTGTTCCGGGTGCGCGTGTCACCATCGAGCCTTAATGACATCATAAAGCTGCTTCAAGTGCAAGACTTGCAGGCTTATATACAGTCTATCTATCTATCTATCTATCTAATGTATGTTACTGCATAGATATATATCTAGCTATATAAATAGATAGTTATATATCAATATAGATATTTCTACAAATATCTAGCTTTACGTATAAATTTAAACTTGTATAGTTATGGTTTTGTAGGGCTGAAAACATACATACAAAATTTGTATTATTATCAGCATTATTCTTATAATTGCCATTGATGTTATTCCAGGGGCAGGTAATAAACCGCATGAGTCTTTGACCAATTTTTACCATTTTAGGTAAAAAGCTGCATTGACTGCACTTCTGCATTTTGTGGGATATGGTAGGACTGCAAGCAAATCCTGAGACAAGATATGTCAAAAACACTCCATACAGCATGCAATTTCGATTTCCAAGATAGAAACATTGGTCACGCTGAACATTGTTGAACGTTTTCACTGCAATGCATCCTGGGACGCTTGGATCCAGGTTCCATCATTCATGTTGCGCTATTTCAACCAACCTGTGTGGCTCATATTCACTTTGGGTTGACGATTGGCATGGTCATGGTGTAGGCCGAGCCTTTTTTGCCACTTCATCCGCCTCCGATCAAGCATAATGCCTTGCCCATAAGCATTCCCCTCCCTGGAATAACTTAACCTACCCATTCCCCTATCTGGAATAACTGTACCTACCACAAAAGAAGTGATAAGCAGCGATCAATTTGACTGTTGTAGGCTGCCGTATCCCGCTTAAGGGCGAATTTCAAACGTTGTCCATCACAGAGACAAATGATCTGGCTCCAGCAGCGTCTATAGGAGTATCTGTCTGCTCACTTCTAGCTCCAGTGGAGACTGATGGAAAAATGGCCGCTAACAACCTGTGATCCTTGTTCCGGGTGCGCGTGTCACCATCGAGCCTTAATGACATCATAAAGCTGCTTCAAGTGCAAGACTTGCAGGCTTATATACAGTCTATCTATCTATCTATCTATCTATCTATCTATCTATCTAATGTATGTTACTGCATAGATATATATCTAGCTATATAAATAGATAGCTATATATCAATATAGATATTTCTACAAATATCTAGCTTTACGTATAAATTTAAACTTCTATAGTTATGGTTTTGTAGGGCTGAAAACATACATACAAAATTTGTATTATTATCAGCATTATTCTTATAATTGCCATTGATGTTATTCCAGGGACAGGTAATAAACCGCATGAGGCTTTGACCAATTTTTACCATTTTAGGTAAAAAGCTGCATTGACTGCACTTCTGCATTTTGTGGGATATGGTAGGACTGCAAGCAAATCCTGAGACAAGATATATCAAAAACACTCCATACAGCATGCAATTTCATTTTCCAAGATAGAAACATTGGTCACGCTGAACATTGTTGAACGTTTTCGCTGCAATGCATCCTGAGACGCTTGGATCCAGGTTCTATCATTCATGCTGCGCCATTTCAACCAACCTGTGTGGCTCATATTCACTTTGGGTTGACGAGTTGCATGGTCATGGTGTAGGCCGAGCCTTTTTTGCCACTTCATCCGCCTCCGATCAAGCATAATGCCTTGCCCATAAGCATTCCCCACCCTGGAATATCTTAACCTACCCATTCCCCTATCTGGAATAACTGTACCTCCCTCAAAAGAAGTGATAAGCCGCAATATATTTGACTGTTGTAGGCTGCCGTCTCCCGCTTAAGGGCGAATTTCAAACGTTGTCCATCACAGAGACAAATGATCTGGCTCCAGCCGCGTCTATAGGAGTATCTGTCTGCTCACTTCTAGCTCCAGTGGAGACTGATGGAAAAATGGCCGCTAACAACCTGTGGTCCTTGTTCCGGGTGCGCGTGTCACCATCGAGCCTTAATGACATCATAAAGCTGCTTCAAGTGCAAGACTTGCAGGCTTATATACAGTCTATCTATCTATCTATCTATCTATCTAATGTATGTTACTGCATAGATATATATCTAGCTATATAAATAGATAGTTATATATCAATATAGATATTTCTACAAATATCTAGCTTTACGTATAAATTTAAACTTGTATAGTTATGGTTTTGTAGGGCTGAAAACATACATACAAAATTTGTATTATTATCAGCATTATTCTTATAATTGCCATTGATGTTATTCCAGGGGCAGGTAATAAACCGCATGAGTCTTTGACCAATTTTTACCATTTTAGGTAAAAAGCTGCATTGACTGCACTTCTGCATTTTGTGGGATATGGTAGGACTGCAAGCAAATCCTGAGACAAGATATGTCAAAAACACTCCATACAGCATGCAATTTCGATTTCCAAGATAGAAACATTGGTCACGCTGAACATTGTTGAACGTTTTCACTGCAATGCATCCTGGGACGCTTGGATCCAGGTTCCATCATTCATGTTGCGCTATTTCAACCAACCTGTGTGGCTCATATTCACTTTGGGTTGACGATTGGCATGGTCATGGTGTAGGCCGAGCCTTTTTTGCCACTTCATCCGCCTCCGATCAAGCATAATGCCTTGCCCATAAGCATTCCCCTCCCTGGAATAACTTAACCTACCCATTCCCCTATCTGGAATAACTGTACCTACCACAAAAGAAGTGATAAGCAGCGATCAATTTGACTGTTGTAGGCTGCCGTATCCCGCTTAAGGGCGAATTTCAAACGTTGTCCATCACAGAGACAAATGATCTGGCTCCAGCAGCGTCTATAGGAGTATCTGTCTGCTCACTTCTAGCTCCAGTGGAGACTGATGGAAAAATGGCCGCTAACAACCTGTGATCCTTGTTCCGGGTGCGCGTGTCACCATCGAGCCTTAATGACATCATAAAGCTGCTTCAAGTGCAAGACTTGCAGGCTTATATACAGTCTATCTATCTATCTATCTATCTATCTATCTATCTATCTATCTAATGTATGTTACTGCATAGATATATATCTAGCTATATAAATAGATAGCTATATATCAATATAGATATTTCTACAAATATCTAGCTTTACGTATAAATTTAAACTTCTATAGTTATGGTTTTGTAGGGCTGAAAACATACATACAAAATTTGTATTATTATCAGCATTATTCTTATAATTGCCATTGATGTTATTCCAGGGACAGGTAATAAACCGCATGAGGCTTTGACCAATTTTTACCATTTTAGGTAAAAAGCTGCATTGACTGCACTTCTGCATTTTGTGGGATATGGTAGGACTGCAAGCAAATCCTGAGACAAGATATATCAAAAACACTCCATACAGCATGCAATTTCATTTTCCAAGATAGAAACATTGGTCACGCTGAACATTGTTGAACGTTTTCGCTGCAATGCATCCTGAGACGCTTGGATCCAGGTTCTATCATTCATGCTGCGCCATTTCAACCAACCTGTGTGGCTCATATTCACTTTGGGTTGACGAGTTGCATGGTCATGGTGTAGGCCGAGCCTTTTTTGCCACTTCATCCGCCTCTGATCAAGCATAATGCCTTGCCCATAAGCATTCCCCACCCTGGAATATCTTAACCTACCCATTCCCCTATCTGGAATAACTGTACCTCCCTCAAAAGAAGTGATAAGCCGCAATATATTTGACTGTTGTAGGCTGCCGTCTCCCGCTTAAGGGCGAATTTCAAACGTTGTCCATCACAGAGACAAATGATCTGGCTCCAGCCGCGTCTATAGGAGTATCTGTCTGCTCACTTCTAGCTCCAGTGGAGACTGATGGAAAAATGGCCGCTAACAACCTGTGGTCCTTGTTCCGGGTGCGCGTGTCACCATCGAGCCTTAATGACATCATAAAGCTGCTTCAAGTGCAAGACTTGCAGGCTTATATACAGTCTATCTATCTATCTATCTATCTATCTATCTATCTATCTATCTATCTAATGTATGTTACTGCATAGATATATATCTAGCTATATAAATAGATAGTTATATATCAATATAGATATTTCTACAAATATCTAGCTTTACGTATAAATTTAAACTTGTATAGTTATGGTTTTGTAGGGCTGAAAACATACATACAAAATTTGTATTATTATCAGCATTATTCTTATAATTGCCATTGATGTTATTCCAGGGGCAGGTAATAAACCGCATGAGTCTTTGACCAATTTTTACCATTTTAGGTAAAAAGCTGCATTGACTGCACTTCTGCATTTTGTGGGATATGGTAGGACTGCAAGCAAATCCTGAGACAAGATATGTCAAAAACACTCCATACAGCATGCAATTTCGATTTCCAAGATAGAAACATTGGTCACGCTGAACATTGTTGAACGTTTTCACTGCAATGCATCCTGGGACGCTTGGATCCAGGTTCCATCATTCATGTTGCGCTATTTCAACCAACCTGTGTGGCTCATATTCACTTTGGGTTGACGATTGGCATGGTCATGGTGTAGGCCGAGCCTTTTTTGCCACTTCATCCGCCTCCGATCAAGCATAATGCCTTGCCCATAAGCATTCCCCTCCCTGGAATAACTTAACCTACCCATTCCCCTATCTGGAATAACTGTACCTACCACAAAAGAAGTGATAAGCAGCGATCAATTTGACTGTTGTAGGCTGCCGTATCCCGCTTAAGGGCGAATTTCAAACGTTGTCCATCACAGAGACAAATGATCTGGCTCCAGCAGCGTCTATAGGAGTATCTGTCTGCTCACTTCTAGCTCCAGTGGAGACTGATGGAAAAATGGCCGCTAACAACCTGTGATCCTTGTTCCGGGTGCGCGTGTCACCATCGAGCCTTAATGACATCATAAAGCTGCTTCAAGTGCAAGACTTGCAGGCTTATATACAGTCTATCTATCTATCTATCTATCTATCTATCTATCTATCTATCTATCTATCTAATGTATGTTACTGCATAGATATATATCTAGCTATATAAATAGATAGCTATATATCAATATAGATATTTCTACAAATATCTAGCTTTACGTATAAATTTAAACTTCTATAGTTATGGTTTTGTAGGGCTGAAAACATACATACAAAATTTGTATTATTATCAGCATTATTCTTATAATTGCCATTGATGTTATTCCAGGGACAGGTAATAAACCGCATGAGGCTTTGACCAATTTTTACCATTTTAGGTAAAAAGCTGCATTGACTGCACTTCTGCATTTTGTGGGATATGGTAGGACTGCAAGCAAATCCTGAGACAAGATATATCAAAAACACTCCATACAGCATGCAATTTCATTTTCCAAGATAGAAACATTGGTCACGCTGAACATTGTTGAACGTTTTCGCTGCAATGCATCCTGAGACGCTTGGATCCAGGTTCTATCATTCATGCTGCGCCATTTCAACCAACCTGTGTGGCTCATATTCACTTTGGGTTGACGAGTTGCATGGTCATGGTGTAGGCCGAGCCTTTTTTGCCACTTCATCCGCCTCTGATCAAGCATAATGCCTTGCCCATAAGCATTCCCCACCCTGGAATATCTTAACCTACCCATTCCCCTATCTGGAATAACTGTACCTCCCTCAAAAGAAGTGATAAGCCGCAATATATTTGACTGTTGTAGGCTGCCGTCTCCCGCTTAAGGGCGAATTTCAAACGTTGTCCATCACAGAGACAAATGATCTGGCTCCAGCCGCGTCTATAGGAGTATCTGTCTGCTCACTTCTAGCTCCAGTGGAGACTGATGGAAAAATGGCCGCTAACAACCTGTGGTCCTTGTTCCGGGTGCGCGTGTCACCATCGAGCCTTAATGACATCATAAAGCTGCTTCAAGTGCAAGACTTGCAGGCTTATATACAGTCTATCTATCTATCTATCTATCTATCTAATGTATGTTACTGCATAGATATATATCTAGCTATATAAATAGATAGTTATATATCAATATAGATATTTCTACAAATATCTAGCTTTACGTATAAATTTAAACTTGTATAGTTATGGTTTTGTAGGGCTGAAAACATACATACAAAATTTTTATTATTATCAGCATTATTCTTATAATTGCCATTGATGTTATTCCAGGGGCAGGTAATAAACCGCATGAGTCTTTGACCAATTTTTACCATTTTAGGTAAAAAGCTGCATTGACTGCACTTCTGCATTTTGTGGGATATGGTAGGACTGCAAGCAAATCCTGAGACAAGATATGTCAAAAACACTCCATACAGCATGCAATTTCGATTTCCAAGATAGAAACATTGGTCACGCTGAACATTGTTGAACGTTTTCACTGCAATGCATCCTGGGACGCTTGGATCCAGGTTCCATCATTCATGTTGCGCTATTTCAACCAACCTGTGTGGCTCATATTCACTTTGGGTTGACGATTGGCATGGTCATGGTGTAGGCCGAGCCTTTTTTGCCACTTCATCCGCCTCCGATCAAGCATAATGCCTTGCCCATAAGCATTCCCCTCCCTGGAATAACTTAACCTACCCATTCCCCTATCTGGAATAACTGTACCTACCACAAAAGAAGTGATAAGCAGCGATCAATTTGACTGTTGTAGGCTGCCGTATCCCGCTTAAGGGCGAATTTCAAACGTTGTCCATCACAGAGACAAATGATCTGGCTCCAGCAGCGTCTATAGGAGTATCTGTCTGCTCACTTCTAGCTCCAGTGGAGACTGATGGAAAAATGGCCGCTAACAACCTGTGATCCTTGTTCCGGGTGCGCGTGTCACCATCGAGCCTTAATGACATCATAAAGCTGCTTCAAGTGCAAGACTTGCAGGCTTATATACAGTCTATCTATCTATCTATCTATCTATCTATCTAATGTATGTTACTGCATAGATATATATCTAGCTATATAAATAGATAGCTATATATCAATATAGATATTTCTACAAATATCTAGCTTTACGTATAAATTTAAACTTCTATAGTTATGGTTTTGTAGGGCTGAAAACATACATACAAAATTTGTATTATTATCAGCATTATTCTTATAATTGCCATTGATGTTATTCCAGGGACAGGTAATAAACCGCATGAGGCTTTGACCAATTTTTACCATTTTAGGTAAAAAGCTGCATTGACTGCACTTCTGCATTTTGTGGGATATGGTAGGACTGCAAGCAAATCCTGAGACAAGATATATCAAAAACACTCCATACAGCATGCAATTTCATTTTCCAAGATAGAAACATTGGTCACGCTGAACATTGTTGAACGTTTTCGCTGCAATGCATCCTGAGACGCTTGGATCCAGGTTCTATCATTCATGCTGCGCCATTTCAACCAACCTGTGTGGCTCATATTCACTTTGGGTTGACGAGTTGCATGGTCATGGTGTAGGCCGAGCCTTTTTTGCCACTTCATCCGCCTCCGATCAAGCATAATGCCTTGCCCATAAGCATTCCCCACCCTGGAATATCTTAACCTACCCATTCCCCTATCTGGAATAACTGTACCTCCCTCAAAAGAAGTGATAAGCCGCAATATATTTGACTGTTGTAGGCTGCCGTCTCCCGCTTAAGGGCGAATTTCAAACGTTGTCCATCACAGAGACAAATGATCTGGCTCCAGCCGCGTCTATAGGAGTATCTGTCTGCTCACTTCTAGCTCCAGTGGAGACTGATGGAAAAATGGCCGCTAACAACCTGTGGTCCTTGTTCCGGGTGCGCGTGTCACCATCGAGCCTTAATGACATCATAAAGCTGCTTCAAGTGCAAGACTTGCAGGCTTATATACAGTCTATCTATCTATCTATCTATCTAATGTATGTTACTGCATAGATATATATCTAGCTATATAAATAGATAGTTATATATCAATATAGATATTTCTACAAATATCTAGCTTTACGTATAAATTTAAACTTGTATAGTTATGGTTTTGTAGGGCTGAAAACATACATACAAAATTTGTATTATTATCAGCATTATTCTTATAATTGCCATTGATGTTATTCCAGGGGCAGGTAATAAACCGCATGAGTCTTTGACCAATTTTTACCATTTTAGGTAAAAAGCTGCATTGACTGCACTTCTGCATTTTGTGGGATATGGTAGGACTGCAAGCAAATCCTGAGACAAGATATGTCAAAAACACTCCATACAGCATGCAATTTCGATTTCCAAGATAGAAACATTGGTCACGCTGAACATTGTTGAACGTTTTCACTGCAATGCATCCTGGGACGCTTGGATCCAGGTTCCATCATTCATGTTGCGCTATTTCAACCAACCTGTGTGGCTCATATTCACTTTGGGTTGACGATTGGCATGGTCATGGTGTAGGCCGAGCCTTTTTTGCCACTTCATCCGCCTCCGATCAAGCATAATGCCTTGCCCATAAGCATTCCCCTCCCTGGAATAACTTAACCTACCCATTCCCCTATCTGGAATAACTGTACCTACCACAAAAGAAGTGATAAGCAGCGATCAATTTGACTGTTGTAGGCTGCCGTATCCCGCTTAAGGGCGAATTTCAAACGTTGTCCATCACAGAGACAAATGATCTGGCTCCAGCAGCGTCTATAGGAGTATCTGTCTGCTCACTTCTAGCTCCAGTGGAGACTGATGGAAAAATGGCCGCTAACAACCTGTGATCCTTGTTCCGGGTGCGCGTGTCACCATCGAGCCTTAATGACATCATAAAGCTGCTTCAAGTGCAAGACTTGCAGGCTTATATACAGTCTATCTATCTATCTATCTATCTAATGTATGTTACTGCATAGATATATATCTAGCTATATAAATAGATAGCTATATATCAATATAGATATTTCTACAAATATCTAGCTTTACGTATAAATTTAAACTTCTATAGTTATGGTTTTGTAGGGCTGAAAACATACATACAAAATTTGTATTATTATCAGCATTATTCTTATAATTGCCATTGATGTTATTCCAGGGACAGGTAATAAACCGCATGAGGCTTTGACCAATTTTTACCATTTTAGGTAAAAAGCTGCATTGACTGCACTTCTGCATTTTGTGGGATATGGTAGGACTGCAAGCAAATCCTGAGACAAGATATATCAAAAACACTCCATACAGCATGCAATTTCATTTTCCAAGATAGAAACATTGGTCACGCTGAACATTGTTGAACGTTTTCGCTGCAATGCATCCTGAGGCGCTTGGATCCAGGTTCTATCATTCATGCTGCGCCATTTCAACCAACCTGTGTGGCTCATATTCACTTTGGGTTGACGAGTTGCATGGTCATGGTGTAGGCCGAGCCTTTTTTGCCACTTCATCCGCCTCCGATCAAGCATAATGCCTTGCCCATAAGCATTCCCCACCCTGGAATATCTTAACCTACCCATTCCCCTATCTGGAATAACTGTACCTCCCTCAAAAGAAGTGATAAGCCGCAATATATTTGACTGTTGTAGGCTGCCGTCTCCCGCTTAAGGGCGAATTTCAAACGTTGTCCATCACAGAGACAAATGATCTGGCTCCAGCCGCGTCTATAGGAGTATCTGTCTGCTCACTTCTAGCTCCAGTGGAGACTGATGGAAAAATGGCCGCTAACAACCTGTGGTCCTTGTTCCGGGTGCGCGTGTCACCATCGAGCCTTAATGACATCATAAAGCTGCTTCAAGTGCAAGACTTGCAGGCTTATATACAGTCTATCTATCTATCTATCTATCTATCTAATGTATGTTACTGCATAGATATATATCTAGCTATATAAATAGATAGTTATATATCAATATAGATATTTCTACAAATATCTAGCTTTACGTATAAATTTAAACTTGTATAGTTATGGTTTTGTAGGGCTGAAAACATACATACAAAATTTGTATTATTATCAGCATTATTCTTATAATTGCCATTGATGTTATTCCAGGGGCAGGTAATAAACCGCATGAGTCTTTGACCAATTTTTACCATTTTAGGTAAAAAGCTGCATTGACTGCACTTCTGCATTTTGTGGGATATGGTAGGACTGCAAGCAAATCCTGAGACAAGATATGTCAAAAACACTCCATACAGCATGCAATTTCGATTTCCAAGATAGAAACATTGGTCACGCTGAACATTGTTGAGCGTTTTCACTGCAATGCATCCTGGGACGCTTGGATCCAGGTTCCATCATTCATGTTGCGCTATTTCAACCAACCTGTGTGGCTCATATTCACTTTGGGTTGACGATTGGCATGGTCATGGTGTAGGCCGAGCCTTTTTTGCCACTTCATCCGCCTCCGATCAAGCATAATGCCTTGCCCATAAGCATTCCCCTCCCTGGAATAACTTAACCTACCCATTCCCCTATCTGGAATAACTGTACCTACCACAAAAGAAGTGATAAGCAGCGATCAATTTGACTGTTGTAGGCTGCCGTATCCCGCTTAAGGGCGAATTTCAAACGTTGTCCATCACAGAGACAAATGATCTGGCTCCAGCAGCGTCTATAGGAGTATCTGTCTGCTCACTTCTAGCTCCAGTGGAGACTGATGGAAAAATGGCCGCTAACAACCTGTGATCCTTGTTCCGGGTGCGCGTGTCACCATCGAGCCTTAATGACATCATAAAGCTGCTTCAAGTGCAAGACTTGCAGGCTTATATACAGTCTATCTATCTATCTATCTATCTATCTATCTATCTATCTAATGTATGTTACTGCATAGATATATATCTAGCTATATAAATAGATAGCTATATATCAATATAGATATTTCTACAAATATCTAGCTTTACGTATAAATTTAAACTTCTATAGTTATGGTTTTGTAGGGCTGAAAACATACATACAAAATTTGTATTATTATCAGCATTATTCTTATAATTGCCATTGATGTTATTCCAGGGACAGGTAATAAACCGCATGAGGCTTTGACCAATTTTTACCATTTTAGGTAAAAAGCTGCATTGACTGCACTTCTGCATTTTGTGGGATATGGTAGGACTGCAAGCAAATCCTGAGACAAGATATATCAAAAACACTCCATACAGCATGCAATTTCATTTTCCAAGATAGAAACATTGGTCACGCTGAACATTGTTGAACGTTTTCGCTGCAATGCATCCTGAGACGCTTGGATCCAGGTTCTATCATTCATGTTGCGCCATTTCAACCAACCTGTGTGGCTCATATTCACTTTGGGTTGACGAGTTGCATGGTCATGGTGTAGGCCGAGCCTTTTTTGCCACTTCATCCGCCTCCGATCAAGCATAATGCCTTGCCCATAAGCATTCCCCACCCTGGAATATCTTAACCTACCCATTCCCCTATCTGGAATAACTGTACCTCCCTCAAAAGAAGTGATAAGCCGCAATATATTTGACTGTTGTAGGCTGCCGTCTCCCGCTTAAGGGCGAATTTCAAACGTTGTCCATCACAGAGACAAATGATCTGGCTCCAGCCGCGTCTATAGGAGTATCTGTCTGCTCACTTCTAGCTCCAGTGGAGACTGATGGAAAAATGGCCGCTAACAACCTGTGGTCCTTGTTCCGGGTGCGCGTGTCACCATCGAGCCTTAATGACATCATAAAGCTGCTTCAAGTGCAAGACTTGCAGGCTTATATACAGTCTATCTATCTATCTATCTATCTATCTATCTATCTATCTGATGTATGTTACTGCATAGATATATATCTAGCTATATAAATAGATAGTTATATATCAATATAGATATTTCTACAAATATCTAGCTTTACGTATAAATTTAAACTTGTATAGTTATGGTTTTGTAGGGCTGAAAACATACATACAAAATTTGTATTATTATCAGCATTATTCTTATAATTGCCATTGATGTTATTCCAGGGGCAGGTAATAAACCGCATGAGTCTTTGACCAATTTTTACCATTTTAGGTAAAAAGCTGCATTGACTGCACTTCTGCATTTTGTGGGATATGGTAGGACTGCAAGCAAATCCTGAGACAAGATATGTCAAAAACACTCCATACAGCATGCAATTTCGATTTCCAAGATAGAAACATTGGTCACGCTGAACATTGTTGAACGTTTTCACTGCAATGCATCCTGGGACGCTTGGATCCAGGTTCCATCATTCATGTTGCGCTATTTCAACCAACCTGTGTGGCTCATATTCACTTTGGGTTGACGATTGGCATGGTCATGGTGTAGGCCGAGCCTTTTTTGCCACTTCATCCGCCTCCGATCAAGCATAATGCCTTGCCCATAAGCATTCCCCTCCCTGGAATAACTTAACCTACCCATTCCCCTATCTGGAATAACTGTACCTACCACAAAAGAAGTGATAAGCAGCGATCAATTTGACTGTTGTAGGCTGCCGTATCCCGCTTAAGGGCGAATTTCAAACGTTGTCCATCACAGAGACAAATGATCTGGCTCCAGCAGCGTCTATAGGAGTATCTGTCTGCTCACTTCTAGCTCCAGTGGAGACTGATGGAAAAATGGCCGCTAACAACCTGTGATCCTTGTTCCGGGTGCGCGTGTCACCATCGAGCCTTAATGACATCATAAAGCTGCTTCAAGTGCAAGACTTGCAGGCTTATATACAGTCTATCTATCTATCTATCTATCTATCTATCTAATGTATGTTACTGCATAGATATATATCTAGCTATATAAATAGATAGCTATATATTAATATAGATATTTCTACAAATATCTAGCTTTACGTATAAATTTAAACTTCTATAGTTATGGTTTTGTAGGGCTGAAAACATACATACAAAATTTGTATTATTATCAGCATTATTCTTATAATTGCCATTGATGTTATTCCAGGGACAGGTAATAAACCGCATGAGGCTTTGACCAATTTTTACCATTTTAGGTAAAAAGCTGCATTGACTGCACTTCTGCATTTTGTGGGATATGGTAGGACTGCAAGCAAATCCTGAGACAAGATATATCAAAAACACTCCATACAGCATGCAATTTGATTTTCCAAGATAGAAACATTGGTCACGCTGAACATTGTTGAACGTTTTCGCTGCAATGCATCCTGAGACGCTTGGATCCAGGTTCTATCATTCATGCTGCGCCATTTCAACCAACCTGTGTGGCTCATATTCACTTTGGGTTGACGAGTTGCATGGTCATGGTGTAGGCCGAGCCTTTTTTGCCACTTCATCCGCCTCCGATCAAGCATAATGCCTTGCCCATAAGCATTCCCCACCCTGGAATATCTTAACCTACCCATTCCCCTATCTGGAATAACTGTACCTCCCTCAAAAGAAGTGATAAGCCGCAATATATTTGACTGTTGTAGGCTGCCGTCTCCCGCTTAAGGGCGAATTTCAAACGTTGTCCATCACAGAGACAAATGATCTGGCTCCAGCCGCGTCTATAGGAGTATCTGGCTGCTCACTTCTAGCTCCAGTGGAGACTGATGGAAAAATGGCCGCTAACAACCTGTGGTCCTTGTTCCGGGTGCGCGTGTCACCATCGAGCCTTAATGACATCATAAAGCTGCTTCAAGTGCAAGACTTGCAGGCTTATATACAGTCTATCTATCTATCTATCTATCTAATGTATGTTACTGCATAGATATATATCTAGCTATATAAATAGATAGTTATATATCAATATAGATATTTCTACAAATATCTAGCTTTACGTATAAATTTAAACTTGTATAGTTATGGTTTTGTAGGGCTGAAAACATACATACAAAATTTGTATTATTATCAGCATTATTCTTATAATTGCCATTGATGTTATTCCAGGGGCAGGTAATAAACCGCATGAGTCTTTGACCAATTTTTACCATTTTAGGTAAAAAGCTGCATTGACTGCACTTCTGCATTTTGTGGGATATGGTAGGACTGCAAGCAAATCCTGAGACAAGATATGTCAAAAACACTCCATACAGCATGCAATTTCGATTTCCAAGATAGAAACATTGGTCACGCTGAACATTGTTGAACGTTTTCACTGCAATGCATCCTGGGACGCTTGGATCCAGGTTCCATCATTCATGTTGCGCTATTTCAACCAACCTGTGTGGCTCATATTCACTTTGGGTTGACGATTGGCATGGTCATGGTGTAGGCCGAGCCTTTTTTGCCACTTCATCCGCCTCCGATCAAGCATAATGCCTTGCCCATAAGCATTCCCCTCCCTGGAATAACTTAACCTACCCATTCCCCTATCTGGAATAACTGTACCTACCACAAAAGAAGTGATAAGCAGCGATCAATTTGACTGTTGTAGGCTGCCGTATCCCGCTTAAGGGCGAATTTCAAACGTTGTCCATCACAGAGACAAATGATCTGGCTCCAGCAGCGTCTATAGGAGTATCTGTCTGCTCACTTCTAGCTCCAGTGGAGACTGATGGAAAAATGGCCGCTAACAACCTGTGATCCTTGTTCCGGGTGCGCGTGTCACCATCGAGCCTTAATGACATCATAAAGCTGCTTCAAGTGCAAGACTTGCAGGCTTATATACAGTCTATCTATCTATCTATCTATCTATCTAATGTATGTTACTGCATAGATATATATCTAGCTATATAAATAGATAGCTATATATCAATATAGATATTTCTACAAATATCTAGCTTTACGTATAAATTTAAACTTCTATAGTTATGGTTTTGTAGGGCTGAAAACATACATACAAAATTTGTATTATTATCAGCATTATTCTTATAATTGCCATTGATGTTATTCCAGGGACAGGTAATAAACCGCATGAGGCTTTGACCAATTTTTACCATTTTAGGTAAAAAGCTGCATTGACTGCACTTCTGCATTTTGTGGGATATGGTAGGACTGCAAGCAAATCCTGAGACAAGATATATCAAAAACACTCCATACAGCATGCAATTTGATTTTCCAAGATAGAAACATTGGTCACGCTGAACATTGTTGAACGTTTTCGCTGCAATGCATCCTGAGACGCTTGGATCCAGGTTCTATCATTCATGCTGCGCCATTTCAACCAACCTGTGTGGCTCATATTCACTTTGGGTTGACGAGTTGCATGGTCATGGTGTAGGCCGAGCCTTTTTTGCCACTTCATCCGCCTCCGATCAAGCATAATGCCTTGCCCATAAGCATTCCCCACCCTGGAATATCTTAACCTACCCATTCCCCTATCTGGAATAACTGTACCTCCCTCAAAAGAAGTGATAAGCCGCAATATATTTGACTGTTGTAGGCTGCCGTCTCCCGCTTAAGGGCGAATTTCAAACGTTGTCCATCACAGAGACAAATGATCTGGCTCCAGCCGCGTCTATAGGAGTATCTGTCTGCTCACTTCTAGCTCCAGTGGAGACTGATGGAAAAATGGCCGCTAACAACCTGTGGTCCTTGTTCCGGGTGCGCGTGTCACCATCGAGCCTTAATGACATCATAAAGCTGCTTCAAGTGCAAGACTTGCAGGCTTATATACAGTCTATCTATCTATCTATCTATCTAATGTATGTTACTGCATAGATATATATCTAGCTATATAAATAGATAGTTATATATCAATATAGATATTTCTACAAATATCTAGCTTTACGTATAAATTTAAACTTGTATAGTTATGGTTTTGTAGGGCTGAAAACATACATACAAAATTTGTATTATTATCAGCATTATTCTTATAATTGCCATTGATGTTATTCCAGGGGCAGGTAATAAACCGCATGAGTCTTTGACCAATTTTTACCATTTTAGGTAAAAAGCTGCATTGACTGCACTTCTGCATTTTGTGGGATATGGTAGGACTGCAAGCAAATCCTGAGACAAGATATGTCAAAAACACTCCATACAGCATGCAATTTCGATTTCCAAGATAGAAACATTGGTCACGCTGAACATTGTTGAACGTTTTCACTGCAATGCATCCTGGGACGCTTGGATCCAGGTTCCATCATTCATGTTGCGCTATTTCAACCAACCTGTGTGGCTCATATTCACTTTGGGTTGACGATTGGCATGGTCATGGTGTAGGCCGAGCCTTTTTTGCCACTTCATCCGCCTCCGATCAAGCATAATGCCTTGCCCATAAGCATTCCCCTCCCTGGAATAACTTAACCTACCCATTCCCCTATCTGGAATAACTGTACCTACCACAAAAGAAGTGATAAGCAGCGATCAATTTGACTGTTGTAGGCTGCCGTATCCCGCTTAAGGGCGAATTTCAAACGTTGTCCATCACAGAGACAAATGATCTGGCTCCAGCAGCGTCTATAGGAGTATCTGTCTGCTCACTTCTAGCTCCAGTGGAGACTGATGGAAAAATGGCCGCTAACAACCTGTGATCCTTGTTCCGGGTGCGCGTGTCACCATCGAGCCTTAATGACATCATAAAGCTGCTTCAAGTGCAAGACTTGCAGGCTTATATACAGTCTATCTATCTATCTATCTATCTATCTATCTAATGTATGTTACTGCATAGATATATATCTAGCTATATAAATAGATAGCTATATATTAATATAGATATTTCTACAAATATCTAGCTTTACGTATAAATTTAAACTTCTATAGTTATGGTTTTGTAGGGCTGAAAACATACATACAAAATTTGTATTATTATCAGCATTATTCTTATAATTGCCATTGATGTTATTCCAGGGACAGGTAATAAACCGCATGAGGCTTTGACCAATTTTTACCATTTTAGGTAAAAAGCTGCATTGACTGCACTTCTGCATTTTGTGGGATATGGTAGGACTGCAAGCAAATCCTGAGACAAGATATATCAAAAACACTCCATACAGCATGCAATTTGATTTTCCAAGATAGAAACATTGGTCACGCTGAACATTGTTGAACGTTTTCGCTGCAATGCATCCTGAGACGCTTGGATCCAGGTTCTATCATTCATGCTGCGCCATTTCAACCAACCTGTGTGGCTCATATTCACTTTGGGTTGACGAGTTGCATGGTCATGGTGTAGGCCGAGCCTTTTTTGCCACTTCATCCGCCTCCGATCAAGCATAATGCCTTGCCCATAAGCATTCCCCACCCTGGAATATCTTAACCTACCCATTCCCCTATCTGGAATAACTGTACCTCCCTCAAAAGAAGTGATAAGCCGCAATATATTTGACTGTTGTAGGCTGCCGTCTCCCGCTTAAGGGCGAATTTCAAACGTTGTCCATCACAGAGACAAATGATCTGGCTCCAGCCGCGTCTATAGGAGTATCTGGCTGCTCACTTCTAGCTCCAGTGGAGACTGATGGAAAAATGGCCGCTAACAACCTGTGGTCCTTGTTCCGGGTGCGCGTGTCACCATCGAGCCTTAATGACATCATAAAGCTGCTTCAAGTGCAAGACTTGCAGGCTTATATACAGTCTATCTATCTATCTATCTATCTAATGTATGTTACTGCATAGATATATATCTAGCTATATAAATAGATAGTTATATATCAATATAGATATTTCTACAAATATCTAGCTTTACGTATAAATTTAAACTTGTATAGTTATGGTTTTGTAGGGCTGAAAACATACATACAAAATTTGTATTATTATCAGCATTATTCTTATAATTGCCATTGATGTTATTCCAGGGGCAGGTAATAAACCGCATGAGTCTTTGACCAATTTTTACCATTTTAGGTAAAAAGCTGCATTGACTGCACTTCTGCATTTTGTGGGATATGGTAGGACTGCAAGCAAATCCTGAGACAAGATATGTCAAAAACACTCCATACAGCATGCAATTTCGATTTCCAAGATAGAAACATTGGTCACGCTGAACATTGTTGAACGTTTTCACTGCAATGCATCCTGGGACGCTTGGATCCAGGTTCCATCATTCATGTTGCGCTATTTCAACCAACCTGTGTGGCTCATATTCACTTTGGGTTGACGATTGGCATGGTCATGGTGTAGGCCGAGCCTTTTTTGCCACTTCATCCGCCTCCGATCAAGCATAATGCCTTGCCCATAAGCATTCCCCTCCCTGGAATAACTTAACCTACCCATTCCCCTATCTGGAATAACTGTACCTACCACAAAAGAAGTGATAAGCAGCGATCAATTTGACTGTTGTAGGCTGCCGTATCCCGCTTAAGGGCGAATTTCAAACGTTGTCCATCACAGAGACAAATGATCTGGCTCCAGCAGCGTCTATAGGAGTATCTGTCTGCTCACTTCTAGCTCCAGTGGAGACTGATGGAAAAATGGCCGCTAACAACCTGTGATCCTTGTTCCGGGTGCGCGTGTCACCATCGAGCCTTAATGACATCATAAAGCTGCTTCAAGTGCAAGACTTGCAGGCTTATATACAGTCTATCTATCTATCTATCTATCTATCTATCTATCTAATGTATGTTACTGCATAGATATATATCTAGCTATATAAATAGATAGCTATATATCAATATAGATATTTCTACAAATATCTAGCTTTACGTATAAATTTAAACTTCTATAGTTATGGTTTTGTAGGGCTGAAAACATACATACAAAATTTGTATTATTATCAGCATTATTCTTATAATTGCCATTGATGTTATTCCAGGGACAGGTAATAAACCGCATGAGGCTTTGACCAATTTTTACCATTTTAGGTAAAAAGCTGCATTGACTGCACTTCTGCATTTTGTGGGATATGGTAGGACTGCAAGCAAATCCTGAGACAAGATATATCAAAAACACTCCATACAGCATGCAATTTGATTTTCCAAGATAGAAACATTGGTCACGCTGAACATTGTTGAACGTTTTCGCTGCAATGCATCCTGAGACGCTTGGATCCAGGTTCTATCATTCATGCTGCGCCATTTCAACCAACCTGTGTGGCTCATATTCACTTTGGGTTGACGAGTTGCATGGTCATGGTGTAGGCCGAGCCTTTTTTGCCACTTCATCCGCCTCCGATCAAGCATAATGCCTTGCCCATAAGCATTCCCCACCCTGGAATATCTTAACCTACCCATTCCCCTATCTGGAATAACTGTACCTCCCTCAAAAGAAGTGATAAGCCGCAATATATTTGACTGTTGTAGGCTGCCGTCTCCCGCTTAAGGGCGAATTTCAAACGTTGTCCATCACAGAGACAAATGATCTGGCTCCAGCCGCGTCTATAGGAGTATCTGTCTGCTCACTTCTAGCTCCAGTGGAGACTGATGGAAAAATGGCCGCTAACAACCTGTGGTCCTTGTTCCGGGTGCGCGTGTCACCATCGAGCCTTAATGACATCATAAAGCTGCTTCAAGTGCAAGACTTGCAGGCTTATATACAGTCTATCTATCTATCTATCTATCTAATGTATGTTACTGCATAGATATATATCTAGCTATATAAATAGATAGTTATATATCAATATAGATATTTCTACAAATATCTAGCTTTACGTATAAATTTAAACTTGTATAGTTATGGTTTTGTAGGGCTGAAAACATACATACAAAATTTGTATTATTATCAGCATTATTCTTATAATTGCCATTGATGTTATTCCAGGGGCAGGTAATAAACCGCATGAGTCTTTGACCAATTTTTACCATTTTAGGTAAAAAGCTGCATTGACTGCACTTCTGCATTTTGTGGGATATGGTAGGACTGCAAGCAAATCCTGAGACAAGATATGTCAAAAACACTCCATACAGCATGCAATTTCGATTTCCAAGATAGAAACATTGGTCACGCTGAACATTGTTGAACGTTTTCACTGCAATGCATCCTGGGACGCTTGGATCCAGGTTCCATCATTCATGTTGCGCTATTTCAACCAACCTGTGTGGCTCATATTCACTTTGGGTTGACGATTGGCATGGTCATGGTGTAGGCCGAGCCTTTTTTGCCACTTCATCCGCCTCCGATCAAGCATAATGCCTTGCCCATAAGCATTCCCCTCCCTGGAATAACTTAACCTACCCATTCCCCTATCTGGAATAACTGTACCTACCACAAAAGAAGTGATAAGCAGCGATCAATTTGACTGTTGTAGGCTGCCGTATCCCGCTTAAGGGCGAATTTCAAACGTTGTCCATCACAGAGACAAATGATCTGGCTCCAGCAGCGTCTATAGGAGTATCTGTCTGCTCACTTCTAGCTCCAGTGGAGACTGATGGAAAAATGGCCGCTAACAACCTGTGATCCTTGTTCCGGGTGCGCGTGTCACCATCGAGCCTTAATGACATCATAAAGCTGCTTCAAGTGCAAGACATGCAGGCTTATATACAGTCTATCTATCTATCTATCTATCTATCTATCTATCTATCTAATGTATGTTACTGCATAGATATATATCTAGCTATATAAATAGATAGCTATATATCAATATAGATATTTCTACAAATATCTAGCTTTACGTATAAATTTAAACTTCTATAGTTATGGTTTTGTAGGGCTGAAAACATACATACAAAATTTGTATTATTATCAGCATTATTCTTATAATTGCCATTGATGTTATTCCAGGGACAGGTAATAAACCGCATGAGGCTTTGACCAATTTTTACCATTTTAGGTAAAAAGCTGCATTGACTGCACTTCTGCATTTTGTGGGATATGGTAGGACTGCAAGCAAATCCTGAGACAAGATATATCAAAAACACTCCATACAGCATGCAATTTCATTTTCCAAGATAGAAACATTGGTCACGCTGAACATTGTTGAACGTTTTCGCTGCAATGCATCCTGAGACGCTTGGATCCAGGTTCTATCATTCATGCTGCGCCATTTCAACCAACCTGTGTGGCTCATATTCACTTTGGGTTGACGAGTTGCATGGTCATGGTGTAGGCCGAGCCTTTTTTGCCACTTCATCCGCCTCTGATCAAGCATAATGCCTTGCCCATAAGCATTCCCCACCCTGGAATATCTTAACCTACCCATTCCCCTATCTGGAATAACTGTACCTCCCTCAAAAGAAGTGATAAGCCGCAATATATTTGACTGTTGTAGGCTGCCGTCTCCCGCTTAAGGGCGAATTTCAAACGTTGTCCATCACAGAGACAAATGATCTGGCTCCAGCCGCGTCTATAGGAGTATCTGTCTGCTCACTTCTAGCTCCAGTGGAGACTGATGGAAAAATGGCCGCTAACAACCTGTGGTCCTTGTTCCGGGTGCGCGTGTCACCATCGAGCCTTAATGACATCATAAAGCTGCTTCAAGTGCAAGACTTGCAGGCTTATATACAGTCTATCTATCTATCTATCTATCTAATGTATGTTACTGCATAGATATATATCTAGCTATATAAATAGATAGTTATATATCAATATAGATATTTCTACAAATATCTAGCTTTACGTATAAATTTAAACTTGTATAGTTATGGTTTTGTAGGGCTGAAAACATACATACAAAATTTGTATTATTATCAGCATTATTCTTATAATTGCCATTGATGTTATTCCAGGGGCAGGTAATAAACCGCATGAGTCTTTGACCAATTTTTACCATTTTAGGTAAAAAGCTGCATTGACTGCACTTCTGCATTTTGTGGGATATGGTAGGACTGCAAGCAAATCCTGAGACAAGATATGTCAAAAACACTCCATACAGCATGCAATTTCGATTTCCAAGATAGAAACATTGGTCACGCTGAACATTGTTGAACGTTTTCACTGCAATGCATCCTGGGACGCTTGGATCCAGGTTCCATCATTCATGTTGCGCTATTTCAACCAACCTGTGTGGCTCATATTCACTTTGGGTTGACGATTGGCATGGTCATGGTGTAGGCCGAGCCTTTTTTGCCACTTCATCCGCCTCCGATCAAGCATAATGCCTTGCCCATAAGCATTCCCCTCCCTGGAATAACTTAACCTACCCATTCCCCTATCTGGAATAACTGTACCTACCACAAAAGAAGTGATAAGCAGCGATCAATTTGACTGTTGTAGGCTGCCGTATCCCGCTTAAGGGCGAATTTCAAACGTTGTCCATCACAGAGACAAATGATCTGGCTCCAGCAGCGTCTATAGGAGTATCTGTCTGCTCACTTCTAGCTCCAGTGGAGACTGATGGAAAAATGGCCGCTAACAACCTGTGATCCTTGTTCCGGGTGCGCGTGTCACCATCGAGCCTTAATGACATCATAAAGCTGCTTCAAGTGCAAGACTTGCAGGCTTATATACAGTCTATCTATCTATCTATCTATCTAATGTATGTTACTGCATAGATATATATCTAGCTATATAAATAGATAGCTATATATCAATATAGATATTTCTACAAATATCTAGCTTTACGTATAAATTTAAACTTCTATAGTTATGGTTTTGTAGGGCTGAAAACATACATACAAAATTTGTATTATTATCAGCATTATTCTTATAATTGCCATTGATGTTATTCCAGGGACAGGTAATAAACCGCATGAGGCTTTGACCAATTTTTACCATTTTAGGTAAAAAGCTGCATTGACTGCACTTCTGCATTTTGTGGGATATGGTAGGACTGCAAGCAAATCCTGAGACAAGATATATCAAAAACACTCCATACAGCATGCAATTTCATTTTCCAAGATAGAAACATTGGTCACGCTGAACATTGTTGAACGTTTTCGCTGCAATGCATCCTGAGACGCTTGGATCCAGGTTCTATCATTCATGCTGCGCCATTTCAACCAACCTGTGTGGCTCATATTCACTTTGGGTTGACGAGTTGCATGGTCATGGTGTAGGCCGAGCCTTTTTTGCCACTTCATCCGCCTCCGATCAAGCATAATGCCTTGCCCATAAGCATTCCCCACCCTGGAATATCTTAACCTACCCATTCCCCTATCTGGAATAACTGTACCTCCCTCAAAAGAAGTGATAAGCCGCAATATATTTGAGTGTTGTAGGCTGCCGTCTCCCGCTTAAGGGCGAATTTCAAACGTTGTCCATCACAGAGACAAATGATCTGGCTCCAGCCGCGTCTATAGGAGTATCTGTCTGCTCACTTCTAGCTCCAGTGGAGACTGATGGAAAAATGGCCGCTAACAACCTGTGGTCCTTGTTCCGGGTGCGCGTGTCACCATCGAGCCTTAATGACATCATAAAGCTGCTTCAAGTGCAAGACTTGCAGGCTTATATACAGTCTATCTATCTATCTAATGTATGTTACTGCATAGATATATATCTAGCTATATAAATAGATAGTTATATATCAATATAGATATTTCTACAAATATCTAGCTTTACGTATAAATTTAAACTTGTATAGTTATGGTTTTGTAGGGCTGAAAACATACATACAAAATTTGTATTATTATCAGCATTATTCTTATAATTGCCATTGATGTTATTCCAGGGGCAGGTAATAAACCGCATGAGTCTTTGACCAATTTTTACCATTTTAGGTAAAAAGCTGCATTGACTGCACTTCTGCATTTTGTGGGATATGGTAGGACTGCAAGCAAATCCTGAGACAAGATATGTCAAAAACACTCCATACAGCATGCAATTTCGATTTCCAAGATAGAAACATTGGTCACGCTGAACATTGTTGAACGTTTTCACTGCAATGCATCCTGGGACGCTTGGATCCAGGTTCCATCATTCATGTTGCGCTATTTCAACCAACCTGTGTGGCTCATATTCACTTTGGGTTGACGATTGGCATGGTCATGGTGTAGGCCGAGCCTTTTTTGCCACTTCATCCGCCTCCGATCAAGCATAATGCCTTGCCCATAAGCATTCCCCTCCCTGGAATAACTTAACCTACCCATTCCCCTATCTGGAATAACTGTACCTACCACAAAAGAAGTGATAAGCAGCGATCAATTTGACTGTTGTAGGCTGCCGTATCCCGCTTAAGGGCGAATTTCAAACGTTGTCCATCACAGAGACAAATGATCTGGCTCCAGCAGCGTCTATAGGAGTATCTGTCTGCTCACTTCTAGCTCCAGTGGAGACTGATGGAAAAATGGCCGCTAACAACCTGTGATCCTTGTTCCGGGTGCGCGTGTCACCATCGAGCCTTAATGACATCATAAAGCTGCTTCAAGTGCAAGACTTGCAGGCTTATATACAGTCTATCTATCTATCTATCTATCTATCTATCTATCTAATGTATGTTACTGCATAGATATATATCTAGCTATATAAATAGATAGCTATATATCAATATAGATATTTCTACAAATATCTAGCTTTACGTATAAATTTAAACTTCTATAGTTATGGTTTTGTAGGGCTGAAAACATACATACAAAATTTGTATTATTATCAGCATTATTCTTATAATTGCCATTGATGTTATTCCAGGGACAGGTAATAAACCGCATGAGGCTTTGACCAATTTTTACCATTTTAGGTAAAAAGCTGCATTGACTGCACTTCTGCATTTTGTGGGATATGGTAGGACTGCAAGCAAATCCTGAGACAAGATATATCAAAAACACTCCATACAGCATGCAATTTGATTTTCCAAGATAGAAACATTGGTCACGCTGAACATTGTTGAACGTTTTCGCTGCAATGCATCCTGAGACGCTTGGATCCAGGTTCTATCATTCATGCTGCGCCATTTCAACCAACCTGTGTGGCTCATATTCACTTTGGGTTGACGAGTTGCATGGTCATGGTGTAGGCCGAGCCTTTTTTGCCACTTCATCCGCCTCCGATCAAGCATAATGCCTTGCCCATAAGCATTCCCCACCCTGGAATATCTTAACCTACCCATTCCCCTATCTGGAATAACTGTACCTCCCTCAAAAGAAGTGATAAGCCGCAATATATTTGACTGTTGTAGGCTGCCGTCTCCCGCTTAAGGGCGAATTTCAAACGTTGTCCATCACAGAGACAAATGATCTGGCTCCAGCCGCGTCTATAGGAGTATCTGTCTGCTCACTTCTAGCTCCAGTGGAGACTGATGGAAAAATGGCCGCTAACAACCTGTGGTCCTTGTTCCGGGTGCGCGTGTCACCATCGAGCCTTAATGACATCATAAAGCTGCTTCAAGTGCAAGACTTGCAGGCTTATATACAGTCTATCTATCTATCTATCTATCTAATGTATGTTACTGCATAGATATATATCTAGCTATATAAATAGATAGTTATATATCAATATAGATATTTCTACAAATATCTAGCTTTACGTATAAATTTAAACTTGTATAGTTATGGTTTTGTAGGGCTGAAAACATACATACAAAATTTGTATTATTATCAGCATTATTCTTATAATTGCCATTGATGTTATTCCAGGGGCAGGTAATAAACCGCATGAGTCTTTGACCAATTTTTACCATTTTAGGTAAAAAGCTGCATTGACTGCACTTCTGCATTTTGTGGGATATGGTAGGACTGCAAGCAAATCCTGAGACAAGATATGTCAAAAACACTCCATACAGCATGCAATTTCGATTTCCAAGATAGAAACATTGGTCACGCTGAACATTGTTGAACGTTTTCACTGCAATGCATCCTGGGACGCTTGGATCCAGGTTCCATCATTCATGTTGCGCTATTTCAACCAACCTGTGTGGCTCATATTCACTTTGGGTTGACGATTGGCATGGTCATGGTGTAGGCCGAGCCTTTTTTGCCACTTCATCCGCCTCCGATCAAGCATAATGCCTTGCCCATAAGCATTCCCCTCCCTGGAATAACTTAACCTACCCATTCCCCTATCTGGAATAACTGTACCTACCACAAAAGAAGTGATAAGCAGCGATCAATTTGACTGTTGTAGGCTGCCGTATCCCGCTTAAGGGCGAATTTCAAACGTTGTCCATCACAGAGACAAATGATCTGGCTCCAGCAGCGTCTATAGGAGTATCTGTCTGCTCACTTCTAGCTCCAGTGGAGACTGATGGAAAAATGGCCGCTAACAACCTGTGATCCTTGTTCCGGGTGCGCGTGTCACCATCGAGCCTTAATGACATCATAAAGCTGCTTCAAGTGCAAGACTTGCAGGCTTATATACAGTCTATCTATCTATCTATCTATCTATCTATCTATCTATCTATCTAATGTATGTTACTGCATAGATATATATCTAGCTATATAAATAGATAGCTATATATCAATATAGATATTTCTACAAATATCTAGCTTTACGTATAAATTTAAACTTCTATAGTTATGGTTTTGTAGGGCTGAAAACATACATACAAAATTTGTATTATTATCAGCATTATTCTTATAATTGCCATTGATGTTATTCCAGGGACAGGTAATAAACCGCATGAGGCTTTGACCAATTTTTACCATTTTAGGTAAAAAGCTGCATTGACTGCACTTCTGCATTTTGTGGGATATGGTAGGACTGCAAGCAAATCCTGAGACAAGATATATCAAAAACACTCCATACAGCATGCAATTTGATTTTCCAAGATAGAAACATTGGTCACGCTGAACATTGTTGAACGTTTTCGCTGCAATGCATCCTGAGACGCTTGGATCCAGGTTCTATCATTCATGCTGCGCCATTTCAACCAACCTGTGTGGCTCATATTCACTTTGGGTTGACGAGTTGCATGGTCATGGTGTAGGCCGAGCCTTTTTTGCCACTTCATCCGCCTCCGATCAAGCATAATGCCTTGCCCATAAGCATTCCCCACCCTGGAATATCTTAACCTACCCATTCCCCTATCTGGAATAACTGTACCTCCCTCAAAAGAAGTGATAAGCCGCAATATATTTGACTGTTGTAGGCTGCCGTCTCCCGCTTAAGGGCGAATTTCAAACGTTGTCCATCACAGAGACAAATGATCTGGCTCCAGCCGCGTCTATAGGAGTATCTGTCTGCTCACTTCTAGCTCCAGTGGAGACTGATGGAAAAATGGCCGCTAACAACCTGTGGTCCTTGTTCCGGGTGCGCGTGTCACCATCGAGCCTTAATGACATCATAAAGCTGCTTCAAGTGCAAGACTTGCAGGCTTATATACAGTCTATCTATCTATCTATCTATCTAATGTATGTTACTGCATAGATATATATCTAGCTATATAAATAGATAGTTATATATCAATATAGATATTTCTACAAATATCTAGCTTTACGTATAAATTTAAACTTGTATAGTTATGGTTTTGTAGGGCTGAAAACATACATACAAAATTTGTATTATTATCAGCATTATTCTTATAATTGCCATTGATGTTATTCCAGGGGCAGGTAATAAACCGCATGAGTCTTTGACCAATTTTTACCATTTTAGGTAAAAAGCTGCATTGACTGCACTTCTGCATTTTGTGGGATATGGTAGGACTGCAAGCAAATCCTGAGACAAGATATGTCAAAAACACTCCATACAGCATGCAATTTCGATTTCCAAGATAGAAACATTGGTCACGCTGAACATTGTTGAACGTTTTCACTGCAATGCATCCTGGGACGCTTGGATCCAGGTTCCATCATTCATGTTGCGCTATTTCAACCAACCTGTGTGGCTCATATTCACTTTGGGTTGACGATTGGCATGGTCATGGTGTAGGCCGAGCCTTTTTTGCCACTTCATCCGCCTCCGATCAAGCATAATGCCTTGCCCATAAGCATTCCCCTCCCTGGAATAACTTAACCTACCCATTCCCCTATCTGGAATAACTGTACCTACCACAAAAGAAGTGATAAGCAGCGATCAATTTGACTGTTGTAGGCTGCCGTATCCCGCTTAAGGGCGAATTTCAAACGTTGTCCATCACAGAGACAAATGATCTGGCTCCAGCAGCGTCTATAGGAGTATCTGTCTGCTCACTTCTAGCTCCAGTGGAGACTGATGGAAAAATGGCCGCTAACAACCTGTGATCCTTGTTCCGGGTGCGCGTGTCACCATCGAGCCTTAATGACATCATAAAGCTGCTTCAAGTGCAAGACTTGCAGGCTTATATACAGTCTATCTATCTATCTATCTATCTATCTATCTATCTATCTATCTAATGTATGTTACTGCATAGATATATATCTAGCTATATAAATAGATAGCTATATATCAATATAGATATTTCTACAAATATCTAGCTTTACGTATAAATTTAAACTTCTATAGTTATGGTTTTGTAGGGCTGAAAACATACATACAAAATTTGTATTATTATCAGCATTATTCTTATAATTGCCATTGATGTTATTCCAGGGACAGGTAATAAACCGCATGAGGCTTTGACCAATTTTTACCATTTTAGGTAAAAAGCTGCATTGACTGCACTTCTGCATTTTGTGGGATATGGTAGGACTGCAAGCAAATCCTGAGACAAGATATATCAAAAACACTCCATACAGCATGCAATTTGATTTTCCAAGATAGAAACATTGGTCACGCTGAACATTGTTGAACGTTTTCGCTGCAATGCATCCTGAGACGCTTGGATCCAGGTTCTATCATTCATGCTGCGCCATTTCAACCAACCTGTGTGGCTCATATTCACTTTGGGTTGACGAGTTGCATGGTCATGGTGTAGGCCGAGCCTTTTTTGCCACTTCATCCGCCTCCGATCAAGCATAATGCCTTGCCCATAAGCATTCCCCACCCTGGAATATCTTAACCTACCCATTCCCCTATCTGGAATAACTGTACCTCCCTCAAAAGAAGTGATAAGCCGCAATATATTTGACTGTTGTAGGCTGCCGTCTCCCGCTTAAGGGCGAATTTCAAACGTTGTCCATCACAGAGACAAATGATCTGGCTCCAGCCGCGTCTATAGGAGTATCTGTCTGCTCACTTCTAGCTCCAGTGGAGACTGATGGAAAAATGGCCGCTAACAACCTGTGGTCCTTGTTCCGGGTGCGCGTGTCACCATCGAGCCTTAATGACATCATAAAGCTGCTTCAAGTGCAAGACTTGCAGGCTTATATACAGTCTATCTATCTATCTATCTATCTAATGTATGTTACTGCATAGATATATATCTAGCTATATAAATAGATAGTTATATATCAATATAGATATTTCTACAAATATCTAGCTTTACGTATAAATTTAAACTTGTATAGTTATGGTTTTGTAGGGCTGAAAACATACATACAAAATTTGTATTATTATCAGCATTATTCTTATAATTGCCATTGATGTTATTCCAGGGGCAGGTAATAAACCGCATGAGTCTTTGACCAATTTTTACCATTTTAGGTAAAAAGCTGCATTGACTGCACTTCTGCATTTTGTGGGATATGGTAGGACTGCAAGCAAATCCTGAGACAAGATATGTCAAAAACACTCCATACAGCATGCAATTTCGATTTCCAAGATAGAAACATTGGTCACGCTGAACATTGTTGAGCGTTTTCACTGCAATGCATCCTGGGACGCTTGGATCCAGGTTCCATCATTCATGTTGCGCTATTTCAACCAACCTGTGTGGCTCATATTCACTTTGGGTTGACGATTGGCATGGTCATGGTGTAGGCCGAGCCTTTTTTGCCACTTCATCCGCCTCCGATCAAGCATAATGCCTTGCCCATAAGCATTCCCCTCCCTGGAATAACTTAACCTACCCATTCCCCTATCTGGAATAACTGTACCTACCACAAAAGAAGTGATAAGCAGCGATCAATTTGACTGTTGTAGGCTGCCGTATCCCGCTTAAGGGCGAATTTCAAACGTTGTCCATCACAGAGACAAATGATCTGGCTCCAGCAGCGTCTATAGGAGTATCTGTCTGCTCACTTCTAGCTCCAGTGGAGACTGATGGAAAAATGGCCGCTAACAACCTGTGATCCTTGTTCCGGGTGCGCGTGTCACCATCGAGCCTTAATGACATCATAAAGCTGCTTCAAGTGCAAGACTTGCAGGCTTATATACAGTCTATCTATCTATCTATCTATCTATCTAATGTATGTTACTGCATAGATATATATCTAGCTATATAAATAGATAGCTATATATCAATATAGATATTTCTACAAATATCTAGCTTTACGTATAAATTTAAACTTCTATAGTTATGGTTTTGTAGGGCTGAAAACATACATACAAAATTTGTATTATTATCAGCATTATTCTTATAATTGCCATTGATGTTATTCCAGGGACAGGTAATAAACCGCATGAGGCTTTGACCAATTTTTACCATTTTAGGTAAAAAGCTGCATTGACTGCACTTCTGCATTTTGTGGGATATGGTAGGACTGCAAGCAAATCCTGAGACAAGATATATCAAAAACACTCCATACAGCATGCAATTTCATTTTCCAAGATAGAAACATTGGTCACGCTGAACATTGTTGAACGTTTTCGCTGCAATGCATCCTGAGACGCTTGGATCCAGGTTCTATCATTCATGCTGCGCCATTTCAACCAACCTGTGTGGCTCATATTCACTTTGGGTTGACGAGTTGCATGGTCATGGTGTAGGCCGAGCCTTTTTTGCCACTTCATCCGCCTCCGATCAAGCATAATGCCTTGCCCATAAGCATTCCCCACCCTGGAATATCTTAACCTACCCATTCCCCTATCTGGAATAACTGTACCTCCCTCAAAAGAAGTGATAAGCCGCAATATATTTGACTGTTGTAGGCTGCCGTCTCCCGCTTAAGGGCGAATTTCAAACGTTGTCCATCACAGAGACAAATGATCTGGCTCCAGCCGCGTCTATAGGAGTATCTGTCTGCTCACTTCTAGCTCCAGTGGAGACTGATGGAAAAATGGCCGCTAACAACCTGTGGTCCTTGTTCCGGGTGCGCGTGTCACCATCGAGCCTTAATGACATCATAAAGCTGCTTCAAGTGCAAGACTTGCAGGCTTATATACAGTCTATCTATCTATCTATCTATCTATCTATCTATCTGATGTATGTTACTGCATAGATATATATCTAGCTATATAAATAGATAGTTATATATCAATATAGATATTTCTACAAATATCTAGCTTTACGTATAAATTTAAACTTGTATAGTTATGGTTTTGTAGGGCTGAAAACATACATACAAAATTTGTATTATTATCAGCATTATTCTTATAATTGCCATTGATGTTATTCCAGGGGCAGGTAATAAACCGCATGAGTCTTTGACCAATTTTTACCATTTTAGGTAAAAAGCTGCATTGACTGCACTTCTGCATTTTGTGGGATATGGTAGGACTGCAAGCAAATCCTGAGACAAGATATGTCAAAAACACTCCATACAGCATGCAATTTCGATTTCCAAGATAGAAACATTGGTCACGCTGAACATTGTTGAACGTTTTCACTGCAATGCATCCTGGGACGCTTGGATCCAGGTTCCATCATTCATGTTGCGCTATTTCAACCAACCTGTGTGGCTCATATTCACTTTGGGTTGACGATTGGCATGGTCATGGTGTAGGCCGAGCCTTTTTTGCCACTTCATCCGCCTCCGATCAAGCATAATGCCTTGCCCATAAGCATTCCCCTCCCTGGAATAACTTAACCTACCCATTCCCCTATCTGGAATAACTGTACCTACCACAAAAGAAGTGATAAGCAGCGATCAATTTGACTGTTGTAGGCTGCCGTATCCCGCTTAAGGGCGAATTTCAAACGTTGTCCATCACAGAGACAAATGATCTGGCTCCAGCAGCGTCTATAGGAGTATCTGTCTGCTCACTTCTAGCTCCAGTGGAGACTGATGGAAAAATGGCCGCTAACAACCTGTGATCCTTGTTCCGGGTGCGCGTGTCACCATCGAGCCTTAATGACATCATAAAGCTGCTTCAAGTGCAAGACTTGCAGGCTTATATACAGTCTATCTATCTATCTATCTATCTATCTATCTATCTATCTATCTATCTATCTATCTAATGTATGTTACTGCATAGATATATATCTAGCTATATAAATAGATAGCTATATATCAATATAGATATTTCTACAAATATCTAGCTTTACGTATAAATTTAAACTTCTATAGTTATGGTTTTGTAGGGCTGAAAACATACATACAAAATTTGTATTATTATCAGCATTATTCTTATAATTGCCATTGATGTTATTCCAGGGACAGGTAATAAACCGCATGAGGCTTTGACCAATTTTTACCATTTTAGGTAAAAAGCTGCATTGACTGCACTTCTGCATTTTGTGGGATATGGTAGGACTGCAAGCAAATCCTGAGACAAGATATATCAAAAACACTCCATACAGCATGCAATTTGATTTTCCAAGATAGAAACATTGGTCACGCTGAACATTGTTGAACGTTTTCGCTGCAATGCATCCTGAGACGCTTGGATCCAGGTTCTATCATTCATGCTGCGCCATTTCAACCAACCTGTGTGGCTCATATTCACTTTGGGTTGACGAGTTGCATGGTCATGGTGTAGGCCGAGCCTTTTTTGCCACTTCATCCGCCTCCGATCAAGCATAATGCCTTGCCCATAAGCATTCCCCACCCTGGAATATCTTAACCTACCCATTCCCCTATCTGGAATAACTGTACCTCCCTCAAAAGAAGTGATAAGCCGCAATATATTTGACTGTTGTAGGCTGCCGTCTCCCGCTTAAGGGCGAATTTCAAACGTTGTCCATCACAGAGACAAATGATCTGGCTCCAGCCGCGTCTATAGGAGTATCTGTCTGCTCACTTCTAGCTCCAGTGGAGACTGATGGAAAAATGGCCGCTAACAACCTGTGGTCCTTGTTCCGGGTGCGCGTGTCACCATCGAGCCTTAATGACATCATAAAGCTGCTTCAAGTGCAAGACTTGCAGGCTTATATACAGTCTATCTATCTATCTATCTATCTAATGTATGTTACTGCATAGATATATATCTAGCTATATAAATAGATAGTTATATATCAATATAGATATTTCTACAAATATCTAGCTTTACGTATAAATTTAAACTTGTATAGTTATGGTTTTGTAGGGCTGAAAACATACATACAAAATTTGTATTATTATCAGCATTATTCTTATAATTGCCATTGATGTTATTCCAGGGGCAGGTAATAAACCGCATGAGTCTTTGACCAATTTTTACCATTTTAGGTAAAAAGCTGCATTGACTGCACTTCTGCATTTTGTGGGATATGGTAGGACTGCAAGCAAATCCTGAGACAAGATATGTCAAAAACACTCCATACAGCATGCAATTTCGATTTCCAAGATAGAAACATTGGTCACGCTGAACATTGTTGAACGTTTTCACTGCAATGCATCCTGGGACGCTTGGATCCAGGTTCCATCATTCATGTTGCGCTATTTCAACCAACCTGTGTGGCTCATATTCACTTTGGGTTGACGATTGGCATGGTCATGGTGTAGGCCGAGCCTTTTTTGCCACTTCATCCGCCTCCGATCAAGCATAATGCCTTGCCCATAAGCATTCCCCTCCCTGGAATAACTTAACCTACCCATTCCCCTATCTGGAATAACTGTACCTACCACAAAAGAAGTGATAAGCAGCGATCAATTTGACTGTTGTAGGCTGCCGTATCCCGCTTAAGGGCGAATTTCAAACGTTGTCCATCACAGAGACAAATGATCTGGCTCCAGCAGCGTCTATAGGAGTATCTGTCTGCTCACTTCTAGCTCCAGTGGAGACTGATGGAAAAATGGCCGCTAACAACCTGTGATCCTTGTTCCGGGTGCGCGTGTCACCATCGAGCCTTAATGACATCATAAAGCTGCTTCAAGTGCAAGACATGCAGGCTTATATACAGTCTATCTATCTATCTATCTATCTATCTATCTAATGTATGTTACTGCATAGATATATATCTAGCTATATAAATAGATAGCTATATATCAATATAGATATTTCTACAAATATCTAGCTTTACGTATAAATTTAAACTTCTATAGTTATGGTTTTGTAGGGCTGAAAACATACATACAAAATTTGTATTATTATCAGCATTATTCTTATAATTGCCATTGATGTTATTCCAGGGACAGGTAATAAACCGCATGAGGCTTTGACCAATTTTTACCATTTTAGGTAAAAAGCTGCATTGACTGCACTTCTGCATTTTGTGGGATATGGTAGGACTGCAAGCAAATCCTGAGACAAGATATATCAAAAACACTCCATACAGCATGCAATTTCATTTTCCAAGATAGAAACATTGGTCACGCTGAACATTGTTGAACGTTTTCGCTGCAATGCATCCTGAGACGCTTGGATCCAGGTTCTATCATTCATGCTGCGCCATTTCAACCAACCTGTGTGGCTCATATTCACTTTGGGTTGACGAGTTGCATGGTCATGGTGTAGGCCGAGCCTTTTTTGCCACTTCATCCGCCTCTGATCAAGCATAATGCCTTGCCCATAAGCATTCCCCACCCTGGAATATCTTAACCTACCCATTCCCCTATCTGGAATAACTGTACCTCCCTCAAAAGAAGTGATAAGCCGCAATATATTTGACTGTTGTAGGCTGCCGTCTCCCGCTTAAGGGCGAATTTCAAACGTTGTCCATCACAGAGACAAATGATCTGGCTCCAGCCGCGTCTATAGGAGTATCTGTCTGCTCACTTCTAGCTCCAGTGGAGACTGATGGAAAAATGGCCGCTAACAACCTGTGGTCCTTGTTCCGGGTGCGCGTGTCACCATCGAGCCTTAATGACATCATAAAGCTGCTTCAAGTGCAAGACTTGCAGGCTTATATACAGTCTATCTATCTATCTATCTATCTAATGTATGTTACTGCATAGATATATATCTAGCTATATAAATAGATAGTTATATATCAATATAGATATTTCTACAAATATCTAGCTTTACGTATAAATTTAAACTTGTATAGTTATGGTTTTGTAGGGCTGAAAACATACATACAAAATTTGTATTATTATCAGCATTATTCTTATAATTGCCATTGATGTTATTCCAGGGGCAGGTAATAAACCGCATGAGTCTTTGACCAATTTTTACCATTTTAGGTAAAAAGCTGCATTGACTGCACTTCTGCATTTTGTGGGATATGGTAGGACTGCAAGCAAATCCTGAGACAAGATATGTCAAAAACACTCCATACAGCATGCAATTTCGATTTCCAAGATAGAAACATTGGTCACGCTGAACATTGTTGAACGTTTTCACTGCAATGCATCCTGGGACGCTTGGATCCAGGTTCCATCATTCATGTTGCGCTATTTCAACCAACCTGTGTGGCTCATATTCACTTTGGGTTGACGATTGGCATGGTCATGGTGTAGGCCGAGCCTTTTTTGCCACTTCATCCGCCTCCGATCAAGCATAATGCCTTGCCCATAAGCATTCCCCTCCCTGGAATAACTTAACCTACCCATTCCCCTATCTGGAATAACTGTACCTACCACAAAAGAAGTGATAAGCAGCGATCAATTTGACTGTTGTAGGCTGCCGTATCCCGCTTAAGGGCGAATTTCAAACGTTGTCCATCACAGAGACAAATGATCTGGCTCCAGCAGCGTCTATAGGAGTATCTGTCTGCTCACTTCTAGCTCCAGTGGAGACTGATGGAAAAATGGCCGCTAACAACCTGTGATCCTTGTTCCGGGTGCGCGTGTCACCATCGAGCCTTAATGACATCATAAAGCTGCTTCAAGTGCAAGACTTGCAGGCTTATATACAGTCTATCTATCTATCTATCTATCTAATGTATGTTACTGCATAGATATATATCTAGCTATATAAATAGATAGCTATATATCAATATAGATATTTCTACAAATATCTAGCTTTACGTATAAATTTAAACTTCTATAGTTATGGTTTTGTAGGGCTGAAAACATACATACAAAATTTGTATTATTATCAGCATTATTCTTATAATTGCCATTGATGTTATTCCAGGGACAGGTAATAAACCGCATGAGGCTTTGACCAATTTTTACCATTTTAGGTAAAAAGCTGCATTGACTGCACTTCTGCATTTTGTGGGATATGGTAGGACTGCAAGCAAATCCTGAGACAAGATATATCAAAAACACTCCATACAGCATGCAATTTCATTTTCCAAGATAGAAACATTGGTCACGCTGAACATTGTTGAACGTTTTCGCTGCAATGCATCCTGAGACGCTTGGATCCAGGTTCTATCATTCATGCTGCGCCATTTCAACCAACCTGTGTGGCTCATATTCACTTTGGGTTGACGAGTTGCATGGTCATGGTGTAGGCCGAGCCTTTTTTGCCACTTCATCCGCCTCCGATCAAGCATAATGCCTTGCCCATAAGCATTCCCCACCCTGGAATATCTTAACCTACCCATTCCCCTATCTGGAATAACTGTACCTCCCTCAAAAGAAGTGATAAGCCGCAATATATTTGAGTGTTGTAGGCTGCCGTCTCCCGCTTAAGGGCGAATTTCAAACGTTGTCCATCACAGAGACAAATGATCTGGCTCCAGCCGCGTCTATAGGAGTATCTGTCTGCTCACTTCTAGCTCCAGTGGAGACTGATGGAAAAATGGCCGCTAACAACCTGTGGTCCTTGTTCCGGGTGCGCGTGTCACCATCGAGCCTTAATGACATCATAAAGCTGCTTCAAGTGCAAGACTTGCAGGCTTATATACAGTCTATCTATCTATCTAATGTATGTTACTGCATAGATATATATCTAGCTATATAAATAGATAGTTATATATCAATATAGATATTTCTACAAATATCTAGCTTTACGTATAAATTTAAACTTGTATAGTTATGGTTTTGTAGGGCTGAAAACATACATACAAAATTTGTATTATTATCAGCATTATTCTTATAATTGCCATTGATGTTATTCCAGGGGCAGGTAATAAACCGCATGAGTCTTTGACCAATTTTTACCATTTTAGGTAAAAAGCTGCATTGACTGCACTTCTGCATTTTGTGGGATATGGTAGGACTGCAAGCAAATCCTGAGACAAGATATGTCAAAAACACTCCATACAGCATGCAATTTCGATTTCCAAGATAGAAACATTGGTCACGCTGAACATTGTTGAACGTTTTCACTGCAATGCATCCTGGGACGCTTGGATCCAGGTTCCATCATTCATGTTGCGCTATTTCAACCAACCTGTGTGGCTCATATTCACTTTGGGTTGACGATTGGCATGGTCATGGTGTAGGCCGAGCCTTTTTTGCCACTTCATCCGCCTCCGATCAAGCATAATGCCTTGCCCATAAGCATTCCCCTCCCTGGAATAACTTAACCTACCCATTCCCCTATCTGGAATAACTGTACCTACCACAAAAGAAGTGATAAGCAGCGATCAATTTGACTGTTGTAGGCTGCCGTATCCCGCTTAAGGGCGAATTTCAAACGTTGTCCATCACAGAGACAAATGATCTGGCTCCAGCAGCGTCTATAGGAGTATCTGTCTGCTCACTTCTAGCTCCAGTGGAGACTGATGGAAAAATGGCCGCTAACAACCTGTGATCCTTGTTCCGGGTGCGCGTGTCACCATCGAGCCTTAATGACATCATAAAGCTGCTTCAAGTGCAAGACTTGCAGGCTTATATACAGTCTATCTATCTATCTATCTATCTATCTATCTATCTATCTATCTATCTAATGTATGTTACTGCATAGATATATATCTAGCTATATAAATAGATAGCTATATATCAATATAGATATTTCTACAAATATCTAGCTTTACGTATAAATTTAAACTTCTATAGTTATGGTTTTGTAGGGCTGAAAACATACATACAAAATTTGTATTATTATCAGCATTATTCTTATAATTGCCATTGATGTTATTCCAGGGACAGGTAATAAACCGCATGAGGCTTTGACCAATTTTTACCATTTTAGGTAAAAAGCTGCATTGACTGCACTTCTGCATTTTGTGGGATATGGTAGGACTGCAAGCAAATCCTGAGACAAGATATATCAAAAACACTCCATACAGCATGCAATTTGATTTTCCAAGATAGAAACATTGGTCACGCTGAACATTGTTGAACGTTTTCGCTGCAATGCATCCTGAGACGCTTGGATCCAGGTTCTATCATTCATGCTGCGCCATTTCAACCAACCTGTGTGGCTCATATTCACTTTGGGTTGACGAGTTGCATGGTCATGGTGTAGGCCGAGCCTTTTTTGCCACTTCATCCGCCTCCGATCAAGCATAATGCCTTGCCCATAAGCATTCCCCACCCTGGAATATCTTAACCTACCCATTCCCCTATCTGGAATAACTGTACCTCCCTCAAAAGAAGTGATAAGCCGCAATATATTTGACTGTTGTAGGCTGCCGTCTCCCGCTTAAGGGCGAATTTCAAACGTTGTCCATCACAGAGACAAATGATCTGGCTCCAGCCGCGTCTATAGGAGTATCTGTCTGCTCACTTCTAGCTCCAGTGGAGACTGATGGAAAAATGGCCGCTAACAACCTGTGGTCCTTGTTCCGGGTGCGCGTGTCACCATCGAGCCTTAATGACATCATAAAGCTGCTTCAAGTGCAAGACTTGCAGGCTTATATACAGTCTATCTATCTATCTATCTATCTAATGTATGTTACTGCATAGATATATATCTAGCTATATAAATAGATAGTTATATATCAATATAGATATTTCTACAAATATCTAGCTTTACGTATAAATTTAAACTTGTATAGTTATGGTTTTGTAGGGCTGAAAACATACATACAAAATTTGTATTATTATCAGCATTATTCTTATAATTGCCATTGATGTTATTCCAGGGGCAGGTAATAAACCGCATGAGTCTTTGACCAATTTTTACCATTTTAGGTAAAAAGCTGCATTGACTGCACTTCTGCATTTTGTGGGATATGGTAGGACTGCAAGCAAATCCTGAGACAAGATATGTCAAAAACACTCCATACAGCATGCAATTTCGATTTCCAAGATAGAAACATTGGTCACGCTGAACATTGTTGAACGTTTTCACTGCAATGCATCCTGGGACGCTTGGATCCAGGTTCCATCATTCATGTTGCGCTATTTCAACCAACCTGTGTGGCTCATATTCACTTTGGGTTGACGATTGGCATGGTCATGGTGTAGGCCGAGCCTTTTTTGCCACTTCATCCGCCTCCGATCAAGCATAATGCCTTGCCCATAAGCATTCCCCTCCCTGGAATAACTTAACCTACCCATTCCCCTATCTGGAATAACTGTACCTACCACAAAAGAAGTGATAAGCAGCGATCAATTTGACTGTTGTAGGCTGCCGTATCCCGCTTAAGGGCGAATTTCAAACGTTGTCCATCACAGAGACAAATGATCTGGCTCCAGCAGCGTCTATAGGAGTATCTGTCTGCTCACTTCTAGCTCCAGTGGAGACTGATGGAAAAATGGCCGCTAACAACCTGTGATCCTTGTTCCGGGTGCGCGTGTCACCATCGAGCCTTAATGACATCATAAAGCTGCTTCAAGTGCAAGACATGCAGGCTTATATACAGTCTATCTATCTATCTATCTATCTATCTATCTATCTAATGTATGTTACTGCATAGATATATATCTAGCTATATAAATAGATAGCTATATATCAATATAGATATTTCTACAAATATCTAGCTTTACGTATAAATTTAAACTTCTATAGTTATGGTTTTGTAGGGCTGAAAACATACATACAAAATTTGTATTATTATCAGCATTATTCTTATAATTGCCATTGATGTTATTCCAGGGACAGGTAATAAACCGCATGAGGCTTTGACCAATTTTTACCATTTTAGGTAAAAAGCTGCATTGACTGCACTTCTGCATTTTGTGGGATATGGTAGGACTGCAAGCAAATCCTGAGACAAGATATATCAAAAACACTCCATACAGCATGCAATTTCATTTTCCAAGATAGAAACATTGGTCACGCTGAACATTGTTGAACGTTTTCGCTGCAATGCATCCTGAGACGCTTGGATCCAGGTTCTATCATTCATGCTGCGCCATTTCAACCAACCTGTGTGGCTCATATTCACTTTGGGTTGACGAGTTGCATGGTCATGGTGTAGGCCGAGCCTTTTTTGCCACTTCATCCGCCTCTGATCAAGCATAATGCCTTGCCCATAAGCATTCCCCACCCTGGAATATCTTAACCTACCCATTCCCCTATCTGGAATAACTGTACCTCCCTCAAAAGAAGTGATAAGCCGCAATATATTTGACTGTTGTAGGCTGCCGTCTCCCGCTTAAGGGCGAATTTCAAACGTTGTCCATCACAGAGACAAATGATCTGGCTCCAGCCGCGTCTATAGGAGTATCTGTCTGCTCACTTCTAGCTCCAGTGGAGACTGATGGAAAAATGGCCGCTAACAACCTGTGGTCCTTGTTCCGGGTGCGCGTGTCACCATCGAGCCTTAATGACATCATAAAGCTGCTTCAAGTGCAAGACTTGCAGGCTTATATACAGTCTATCTATCTATCTATCTATCTAATGTATGTTACTGCATAGATATATATCTAGCTATATAAATAGATAGTTATATATCAATATAGATATTTCTACAAATATCTAGCTTTACGTATAAATTTAAACTTGTATAGTTATGGTTTTGTAGGGCTGAAAACATACATACAAAATTTGTATTATTATCAGCATTATTCTTATAATTGCCATTGATGTTATTCCAGGGGCAGGTAATAAACCGCATGAGTCTTTGACCAATTTTTACCATTTTAGGTAAAAAGCTGCATTGACTGCACTTCTGCATTTTGTGGGATATGGTAGGACTGCAAGCAAATCCTGAGACAAGATATGTCAAAAACACTCCATACAGCATGCAATTTCGATTTCCAAGATAGAAACATTGGTCACGCTGAACATTGTTGAACGTTTTCACTGCAATGCATCCTGGGACGCTTGGATCCAGGTTCCATCATTCATGTTGCGCTATTTCAACCAACCTGTGTGGCTCATATTCACTTTGGGTTGACGATTGGCATGGTCATGGTGTAGGCCGAGCCTTTTTTGCCACTTCATCCGCCTCCGATCAAGCATAATGCCTTGCCCATAAGCATTCCCCTCCCTGGAATAACTTAACCTACCCATTCCCCTATCTGGAATAACTGTACCTACCACAAAAGAAGTGATAAGCAGCGATCAATTTGACTGTTGTAGGCTGCCGTATCCCGCTTAAGGGCGAATTTCAAACGTTGTCCATCACAGAGACAAATGATCTGGCTCCAGCAGCGTCTATAGGAGTATCTGTCTGCTCACTTCTAGCTCCAGTGGAGACTGATGGAAAAATGGCCGCTAACAACCTGTGATCCTTGTTCCGGGTGCGCGTGTCACCATCGAGCCTTAATGACATCATAAAGCTGCTTCAAGTGCAAGACTTGCAGGCTTATATACAGTCTATCTATCTATCTATCTATCTAATGTATGTTACTGCATAGATATATATCTAGCTATATAAATAGATAGCTATATATCAATATAGATATTTCTACAAATATCTAGCTTTACGTATAAATTTAAACTTCTATAGTTATGGTTTTGTAGGGCTGAAAACATACATACAAAATTTGTATTATTATCAGCATTATTCTTATAATTGCCATTGATGTTATTCCAGGGACAGGTAATAAACCGCATGAGGCTTTGACCAATTTTTACCATTTTAGGTAAAAAGCTGCATTGACTGCACTTCTGCATTTTGTGGGATATGGTAGGACTGCAAGCAAATCCTGAGACAAGATATATCAAAAACACTCCATACAGCATGCAATTTCATTTTCCAAGATAGAAACATTGGTCACGCTGAACATTGTTGAACGTTTTCGCTGCAATGCATCCTGAGACGCTTGGATCCAGGTTCTATCATTCATGCTGCGCCATTTCAACCAACCTGTGTGGCTCATATTCACTTTGGGTTGACGAGTTGCATGGTCATGGTGTAGGCCGAGCCTTTTTTGCCACTTCATCCGCCTCCGATCAAGCATAATGCCTTGCCCATAAGCATTCCCCACCCTGGAATATCTTAACCTACCCATTCCCCTATCTGGAATAACTGTACCTCCCTCAAAAGAAGTGATAAGCCGCAATATATTTGAGTGTTGTAGGCTGCCGTCTCCCGCTTAAGGGCGAATTTCAAACGTTGTCCATCACAGAGACAAATGATCTGGCTCCAGCCGCGTCTATAGGAGTATCTGTCTGCTCACTTCTAGCTCCAGTGGAGACTGATGGAAAAATGGCCGCTAACAACCTGTGGTCCTTGTTCCGGGTGCGCGTGTCACCATCGAGCCTTAATGACATCATAAAGCTGCTTCAAGTGCAAGACTTGCAGGCTTATATACAGTCTATCTATCTATCTAATGTATGTTACTGCATAGATATATATCTAGCTATATAAATAGATAGTTATATATCAATATAGATATTTCTACAAATATCTAGCTTTACGTATAAATTTAAACTTGTATAGTTATGGTTTTGTAGGGCTGAAAACATACATACAAAATTTGTATTATTATCAGCATTATTCTTATAATTGCCATTGATGTTATTCCAGGGGCAGGTAATAAACCGCATGAGTCTTTGACCAATTTTTACCATTTTAGGTAAAAAGCTGCATTGACTGCACTTCTGCATTTTGTGGGATATGGTAGGACTGCAAGCAAATCCTGAGACAAGATATGTCAAAAACACTCCATACAGCATGCAATTTCGATTTCCAAGATAGAAACATTGGTCACGCTGAACATTGTTGAACGTTTTCACTGCAATGCATCCTGGGACGCTTGGATCCAGGTTCCATCATTCATGTTGCGCTATTTCAACCAACCTGTGTGGCTCATATTCACTTTGGGTTGACGATTGGCATGGTCATGGTGTAGGCCGAGCCTTTTTTGCCACTTCATCCGCCTCCGATCAAGCATAATGCCTTGCCCATAAGCATTCCCCTCCCTGGAATAACTTAACCTACCCATTCCCCTATCTGGAATAACTGTACCTACCACAAAAGAAGTGATAAGCAGCGATCAATTTGACTGTTGTAGGCTGCCGTATCCCGCTTAAGGGCGAATTTCAAACGTTGTCCATCACAGAGACAAATGATCTGGCTCCAGCAGCGTCTATAGGAGTATCTGTCTGCTCACTTCTAGCTCCAGTGGAGACTGATGGAAAAATGGCCGCTAACAACCTGTGATCCTTGTTCCGGGTGCGCGTGTCACCATCGAGCCTTAATGACATCATAAAGCTGCTTCAAGTGCAAGACTTGCAGGCTTATATACAGTCTATCTATCTATCTATCTATCTATCTATCTATCTAATGTATGTTACTGCATAGATATATATCTAGCTATATAAATAGATAGCTATATATCAATATAGATATTTCTACAAATATCTAGCTTTACGTATAAATTTAAACTTCTATAGTTATGGTTTTGTAGGGCTGAAAACATACATACAAAATTTGTATTATTATCAGCATTATTCTTATAATTGCCATTGATGTTATTCCAGGGACAGGTAATAAACCGCATGAGGCTTTGACCAATTTTTACCATTTTAGGTAAAAAGCTGCATTGACTGCACTTCTGCATTTTGTGGGATATGGTAGGACTGCAAGCAAATCCTGAGACAAGATATATCAAAAACACTCCATACAGCATGCAATTTGATTTTCCAAGATAGAAACATTGGTCACGCTGAACATTGTTGAACGTTTTCGCTGCAATGCATCCTGAGACGCTTGGATCCAGGTTCTATCATTCATGCTGCGCCATTTCAACCAACCTGTGTGGCTCATATTCACTTTGGGTTGACGAGTTGCATGGTCATGGTGTAGGCCGAGCCTTTTTTGCCACTTCATCCGCCTCCGATCAAGCATAATGCCTTGCCCATAAGCATTCCCCACCCTGGAATATCTTAACCTACCCATTCCCCTATCTGGAATAACTGTACCTCCCTCAAAAGAAGTGATAAGCCGCAATATATTTGACTGTTGTAGGCTGCCGTCTCCCGCTTAAGGGCGAATTTCAAACGTTGTCCATCACAGAGACAAATGATCTGGCTCCAGCCGCGTCTATAGGAGTATCTGTCTGCTCACTTCTAGCTCCAGTGGAGACTGATGGAAAAATGGCCGCTAACAACCTGTGGTCCTTGTTCCGGGTGCGCGTGTCACCATCGAGCCTTAATGACATCATAAAGCTGCTTCAAGTGCAAGACTTGCAGGCTTATATACAGTCTATCTATCTATCTATCTATCTAATGTATGTTACTGCATAGATATATATCTAGCTATATAAATAGATAGTTATATATCAATATAGATATTTCTACAAATATCTAGCTTTACGTATAAATTTAAACTTGTATAGTTATGGTTTTGTAGGGCTGAAAACATACATACAAAATTTGTATTATTATCAGCATTATTCTTATAATTGCCATTGATGTTATTCCAGGGGCAGGTAATAAACCGCATGAGTCTTTGACCAATTTTTACCATTTTAGGTAAAAAGCTGCATTGACTGCACTTCTGCATTTTGTGGGATATGGTAGGACTGCAAGCAAATCCTGAGACAAGATATGTCAAAAACACTCCATACAGCATGCAATTTCGATTTCCAAGATAGAAACATTGGTCACGCTGAACATTGTTGAACGTTTTCACTGCAATGCATCCTGGGACGCTTGGATCCAGGTTCCATCATTCATGTTGCGCTATTTCAACCAACCTGTGTGGCTCATATTCACTTTGGGTTGACGATTGGCATGGTCATGGTGTAGGCCGAGCCTTTTTTGCCACTTCATCCGCCTCCGATCAAGCATAATGCCTTGCCCATAAGCATTCCCCTCCCTGGAATAACTTAACCTACCCATTCCCCTATCTGGAATAACTGTACCTACCACAAAAGAAGTGATAAGCAGCGATCAATTTGACTGTTGTAGGCTGCCGTATCCCGCTTAAGGGCGAATTTCAAACGTTGTCCATCACAGAGACAAATGATCTGGCTCCAGCAGCGTCTATAGGAGTATCTGTCTGCTCACTTCTAGCTCCAGTGGAGACTGATGGAAAAATGGCCGCTAACAACCTGTGATCCTTGTTCCGGGTGCGCGTGTCACCATCGAGCCTTAATGACATCATAAAGCTGCTTCAAGTGCAAGACTTGCAGGCTTATATACAGTCTATCTATCTATCTATCTATCTATCTATCTATCTAATGTATGTTACTGCATAGATATATATCTAGCTATATAAATAGATAGCTATATATCAATATAGATATTTCTACAAATATCTAGCTTTACGTATAAATTTAAACTTCTATAGTTATGGTTTTGTAGGGCTGAAAACATACATACAAAATTTGTATTATTATCAGCATTATTCTTATAATTGCCATTGATGTTATTCCAGGGACAGGTAATAAACCGCATGAGGCTTTGACCAATTTTTACCATTTTAGGTAAAAAGCTGCATTGACTGCACTTCTGCATTTTGTGGGATATGGTAGGACTGCAAGCAAATCCTGAGACAAGATATATCAAAAACACTCCATACAGCATGCAATTTGATTTTCCAAGATAGAAACATTGGTCACGCTGAACATTGTTGAACGTTTTCGCTGCAATGCATCCTGAGACGCTTGGATCCAGGTTCTATCATTCATGCTGCGCCATTTCAACCAACCTGTGTGGCTCATATTCACTTTGGGTTGACGAGTTGCATGGTCATGGTGTAGGCCGAGCCTTTTTTGCCACTTCATCCGCCTCCGATCAAGCATAATGCCTTGCCCATAAGCATTCCCCACCCTGGAATATCTTAACCTACCCATTCCCCTATCTGGAATAACTGTACCTCCCTCAAAAGAAGTGATAAGCCGCAATATATTTGACTGTTGTAGGCTGCCGTCTCCCGCTTAAGGGCGAATTTCAAACGTTGTCCATCACAGAGACAAATGATCTGGCTCCAGCCGCGTCTATAGGAGTATCTGTCTGCTCACTTCTAGCTCCAGTGGAGACTGATGGAAAAATGGCCGCTAACAACCTGTGGTCCTTGTTCCGGGTGCGCGTGTCACCATCGAGCCTTAATGACATCATAAAGCTGCTTCAAGTGCAAGACTTGCAGGCTTATATACAGTCTATCTATCTATCTATCTATCTAATGTATGTTACTGCATAGATATATATCTAGCTATATAAATAGATAGTTATATATCAATATAGATATTTCTACAAATATCTAGCTTTACGTATAAATTTAAACTTGTATAGTTATGGTTTTGTAGGGCTGAAAACATACATACAAAATTTGTATTATTATCAGCATTATTCTTATAATTGCCATTGATGTTATTCCAGGGGCAGGTAATAAACCGCATGAGTCTTTGACCAATTTTTACCATTTTAGGTAAAAAGCTGCATTGACTGCACTTCTGCATTTTGTGGGATATGGTAGGACTGCAAGCAAATCCTGAGACAAGATATGTCAAAAACACTCCATACAGCATGCAATTTCGATTTCCAAGATAGAAACATTGGTCACGCTGAACATTGTTGAACGTTTTCACTGCAATGCATCCTGGGACGCTTGGATCCAGGTTCCATCATTCATGTTGCGCTATTTCAACCAACCTGTGTGGCTCATATTCACTTTGGGTTGACGATTGGCATGGTCATGGTGTAGGCCGAGCCTTTTTTGCCACTTCATCCGCCTCCGATCAAGCATAATGCCTTGCCCATAAGCATTCCCCTCCCTGGAATAACTTAACCTACCCATTCCCCTATCTGGAATAACTGTACCTACCACAAAAGAAGTGATAAGCAGCGATCAATTTGACTGTTGTAGGCTGCCGTATCCCGCTTAAGGGCGAATTTCAAACGTTGTCCATCACAGAGACAAATGATCTGGCTCCAGCAGCGTCTATAGGAGTATCTGTCTGCTCACTTCTAGCTCCAGTGGAGACTGATGGAAAAATGGCCGCTAACAACCTGTGATCCTTGTTCCGGGTGCGCGTGTCACCATCGAGCCTTAATGACATCATAAAGCTGCTTCAAGTGCAAGACTTGCAGGCTTATATACAGTCTATCTATCTATCTATCTATCTATCTATCTAATGTATGTTACTGCATAGATATATATCTAGCTATATAAATAGATAGCTATATATCAATATAGATATTTCTACAAATATCTAGCTTTACGTATAAATTTAAACTTCTATAGTTATGGTTTTGTAGGGCTGAAAACATACATACAAAATTTGTATTATTATCAGCATTATTCTTATAATTGCCATTGATGTTATTCCAGGGACAGGTAATAAACCGCATGAGGCTTTGACCAATTTTTACCATTTTAGGTAAAAAGCTGCATTGACTGCACTTCTGCATTTTGTGGGATATGGTAGGACTGCAAGCAAATCCTGAGACAAGATATATCAAAAACACTCCATACAGCATGCAATTTGATTTTCCAAGATAGAAACATTGGTCACGCTGAACATTGTTGAACGTTTTCGCTGCAATGCATCCTGAGACGCTTGGATCCAGGTTCTATCATTCATGCTGCGCCATTTCAACCAACCTGTGTGGCTCATATTCACTTTGGGTTGACGAGTTGCATGGTCATGGTGTAGGCCGAGCCTTTTTTGCCACTTCATCCGCCTCCGATCAAGCATAATGCCTTGCCCATAAGCATTCCCCACCCTGGAATATCTTAACCTACCCATTCCCCTATCTGGAATAACTGTACCTCCCTCAAAAGAAGTGATAAGCCGCAATATATTTGACTGTTGTAGGCTGCCGTCTCCCGCTTAAGGGCGAATTTCAAACGTTGTCCATCACAGAGACAAATGATCTGGCTCCAGCCGCGTCTATAGGAGTATCTGTCTGCTCACTTCTAGCTCCAGTGGAGACTGATGGAAAAATGGCCGCTAACAACCTGTGGTCCTTGTTCCGGGTGCGCGTGTCACCATCGAGCCTTAATGACATCATAAAGCTGCTTCAAGTGCAAGACTTGCAGGCTTATATACAGTCTATCTATCTATCTATCTATCTAATGTATGTTACTGCATAGATATATATCTAGCTATATAAATAGATAGTTATATATCAATATAGATATTTCTACAAATATCTAGCTTTACGTATAAATTTAAACTTGTATAGTTATGGTTTTGTAGGGCTGAAAACATACATACAAAATTTGTATTATTATCAGCATTATTCTTATAATTGCCATTGATGTTATTCCAGGGGCAGGTAATAAACCGCATGAGTCTTTGACCAATTTTTACCATTTTAGGTAAAAAGCTGCATTGACTGCACTTCTGCATTTTGTGGGATATGGTAGGACTGCAAGCAAATCCTGAGACAAGATATGTCAAAAACACTCCATACAGCATGCAATTTCGATTTCCAAGATAGAAACATTGGTCACGCTGAACATTGTTGAACGTTTTCACTGCAATGCATCCTGGGACGCTTGGATCCAGGTTCCATCATTCATGTTGCGCTATTTCAACCAACCTGTGTGGCTCATATTCACTTTGGGTTGACGATTGGCATGGTCATGGTGTAGGCCGAGCCTTTTTTGCCACTTCATCCGCCTCCGATCAAGCATAATGCCTTGCCCATAAGCATTCCCCTCCCTGGAATAACTTAACCTACCCATTCCCCTATCTGGAATAACTGTACCTACCACAAAAGAAGTGATAAGCAGCGATCAATTTGACTGTTGTAGGCTGCCGTATCCCGCTTAAGGGCGAATTTCAAACGTTGTCCATCACAGAGACAAATGATCTGGCTCCAGCAGCGTCTATAGGAGTATCTGTCTGCTCACTTCTAGCTCCAGTGGAGACTGATGGAAAAATGGCCGCTAACAACCTGTGATCCTTGTTCCGGGTGCGCGTGTCACCATCGAGCCTTAATGACATCATAAAGCTGCTTCAAGTGCAAGACTTGCAGGCTTATATACAGTCTATCTATCTATCTATCTATCTATCTATCTAATGTATGTTACTGCATAGATATATATCTAGCTATATAAATAGATAGCTATATATCAATATAGATATTTCTACAAATATCTAGCTTTACGTATAAATTTAAACTTCTATAGTTATGGTTTTGTAGGGCTGAAAACATACATACAAAATTTGTATTATTATCAGCATTATTCTTATAATTGCCATTGATGTTATTCCAGGGACAGGTAATAAACCGCATGAGGCTTTGACCAATTTTTACCATTTTAGGTAAAAAGCTGCATTGACTGCACTTCTGCATTTTGTGGGATATGGTAGGACTGCAAGCAAATCCTGAGACAAGATATATCAAAAACACTCCATACAGCATGCAATTTGATTTTCCAAGATAGAAACATTGGTCACGCTGAACATTGTTGAACGTTTTCGCTGCAATGCATCCTGAGACGCTTGGATCCAGGTTCTATCATTCATGCTGCGCCATTTCAACCAACCTGTGTGGCTCATATTCACTTTGGGTTGACGAGTTGCATGGTCATGGTGTAGGCCGAGCCTTTTTTGCCACTTCATCCGCCTCCGATCAAGCATAATGCCTTGCCCATAAGCATTCCCCACCCTGGAATATCTTAACCTACCCATTCCCCTATCTGGAATAACTGTACCTCCCTCAAAAGAAGTGATAAGCCGCAATATATTTGACTGTTGTAGGCTGCCGTCTCCCGCTTAAGGGCGAATTTCAAACGTTGTCCATCACAGAGACAAATGATCTGGCTCCAGCCGCGTCTATAGGAGTATCTGTCTGCTCACTTCTAGCTCCAGTGGAGACTGATGGAAAAATGGCCGCTAACAACCTGTGGTCCTTGTTCCGGGTGCGCGTGTCACCATCGAGCCTTAATGACATCATAAAGCTGCTTCAAGTGCAAGACTTGCAGGCTTATATACAGTCTATCTATCTATCTATCTATCTAATGTATGTTACTGCATAGATATATATCTAGCTATATAAATAGATAGTTATATATCAATATAGATATTTCTACAAATATCTAGCTTTACGTATAAATTTAAACTTGTATAGTTATGGTTTTGTAGGGCTGAAAACATACATACAAAATTTGTATTATTATCAGCATTATTCTTATAATTGCCATTGATGTTATTCCAGGGGCAGGTAATAAACCGCATGAGTCTTTGACCAATTTTTACCATTTTAGGTAAAAAGCTGCATTGACTGCACTTCTGCATTTTGTGGGATATGGTAGGACTGCAAGCAAATCCTGAGACAAGATATGTCAAAAACACTCCATACAGCATGCAATTTCGATTTCCAAGATAGAAACATTGGTCACGCTGAACATTGTTGAACGTTTTCACTGCAATGCATCCTGGGACGCTTGGATCCAGGTTCCATCATTCATGTTGCGCTATTTCAACCAACCTGTGTGGCTCATATTCACTTTGGGTTGACGATTGGCATGGTCATGGTGTAGGCCGAGCCTTTTTTGCCACTTCATCCGCCTCCGATCAAGCATAATGCCTTGCCCATAAGCATTCCCCTCCCTGGAATAACTTAACCTACCCATTCCCCTATCTGGAATAACTGTACCTACCACAAAAGAAGTGATAAGCAGCGATCAATTTGACTGTTGTAGGCTGCCGTATCCCGCTTAAGGGCGAATTTCAAACGTTGTCCATCACAGAGACAAATGATCTGGCTCCAGCAGCGTCTATAGGAGTATCTGTCTGCTCACTTCTAGCTCCAGTGGAGACTGATGGAAAAATGGCCGCTAACAACCTGTGATCCTTGTTCCGGGTGCGCGTGTCACCATCGAGCCTTAATGACATCATAAAGCTGCTTCAAGTGCAAGACTTGCAGGCTTATATACAGTCTATCTATCTATCTATCTATCTATCTATCTATCTAATGTATGTTACTGCATAGATATATATCTAGCTATATAAATAGATAGCTATATATCAATATAGATATTTCTACAAATATCTAGCTTTACGTATAAATTTAAACTTCTATAGTTATGGTTTTGTAGGGCTGAAAACATACATACAAAATTTGTATTATTATCAGCATTATTCTTATAATTGCCATTGATGTTATTCCAGGGACAGGTAATAAACCGCATGAGGCTTTGACCAATTTTTACCATTTTAGGTAAAAAGCTGCATTGACTGCACTTCTGCATTTTGTGGGATATGGTAGGACTGCAAGCAAATCCTGAGACAAGATATATCAAAAACACTCCATACAGCATGCAATTTGATTTTCCAAGATAGAAACATTGGTCACGCTGAACATTGTTGAACGTTTTCGCTGCAATGCATCCTGAGACGCTTGGATCCAGGTTCTATCATTCATGCTGCGCCATTTCAACCAACCTGTGTGGCTCATATTCACTTTGGGTTGACGAGTTGCATGGTCATGGTGTAGGCCGAGCCTTTTTTGCCACTTCATCCGCCTCCGATCAAGCATAATGCCTTGCCCATAAGCATTCCCCACCCTGGAATATCTTAACCTACCCATTCCCCTATCTGGAATAACTGTACCTCCCTCAAAAGAAGTGATAAGCCGCAATATATTTGACTGTTGTAGGCTGCCGTCTCCCGCTTAAGGGCGAATTTCAAACGTTGTCCATCACAGAGACAAATGATCTGGCTCCAGCCGCGTCTATAGGAGTATCTGTCTGCTCACTTCTAGCTCCAGTGGAGACTGATGGAAAAATGGCCGCTAACAACCTGTGGTCCTTGTTCCGGGTGCGCGTGTCACCATCGAGCCTTAATGACATCATAAAGCTGCTTCAAGTGCAAGACTTGCAGGCTTATATACAGTCTATCTATCTATCTATCTATCTAATGTATGTTACTGCATAGATATATATCTAGCTATATAAATAGATAGTTATATATCAATATAGATATTTCTACAAATATCTAGCTTTACGTATAAATTTAAACTTGTATAGTTATGGTTTTGTAGGGCTGAAAACATACATACAAAATTTGTATTATTATCAGCATTATTCTTATAATTGCCATTGATGTTATTCCAGGGGCAGGTAATAAACCGCATGAGTCTTTGACCAATTTTTACCATTTTAGGTAAAAAGCTGCATTGACTGCACTTCTGCATTTTGTGGGATATGGTAGGACTGCAAGCAAATCCTGAGACAAGATATGTCAAAAACACTCCATACAGCATGCAATTTCGATTTCCAAGATAGAAACATTGGTCACGCTGAACATTGTTGAACGTTTTCACTGCAATGCATCCTGGGACGCTTGGATCCAGGTTCCATCATTCATGTTGCGCTATTTCAACCAACCTGTGTGGCTCATATTCACTTTGGGTTGACGATTGGCATGGTCATGGTGTAGGCCGAGCCTTTTTTGCCACTTCATCCGCCTCCGATCAAGCATAATGCCTTGCCCATAAGCATTCCCCTCCCTGGAATAACTTAACCTACCCATTCCCCTATCTGGAATAACTGTACCTACCACAAAAGAAGTGATAAGCAGCGATCAATTTGACTGTTGTAGGCTGCCGTATCCCGCTTAAGGGCGAATTTCAAACGTTGTCCATCACAGAGACAAATGATCTGGCTCCAGCAGCGTCTATAGGAGTATCTGTCTGCTCACTTCTAGCTCCAGTGGAGACTGATGGAAAAATGGCCGCTAACAACCTGTGATCCTTGTTCCGGGTGCGCGTGTCACCATCGAGCCTTAATGACATCATAAAGCTGCTTCAAGTGCAAGACTTGCAGGCTTATATACAGTCTATCTATCTATCTATCTATCTATCTATCTAATGTATGTTACTGCATAGATATATATCTAGCTATATAAATAGATAGCTATATATCAATATAGATATTTCTACAAATATCTAGCTTTACGTATAAATTTAAACTTCTATAGTTATGGTTTTGTAGGGCTGAAAACATACATACAAAATTTGTATTATTATCAGCATTATTCTTATAATTGCCATTGATGTTATTCCAGGGACAGGTAATAAACCGCATGAGGCTTTGACCAATTTTTACCATTTTAGGTAAAAAGCTGCATTGACTGCACTTCTGCATTTTGTGGGATATGGTAGGACTGCAAGCAAATCCTGAGACAAGATATATCAAAAACACTCCATACAGCATGCAATTTGATTTTCCAAGATAGAAACATTGGTCACGCTGAACATTGTTGAACGTTTTCGCTGCAATGCATCCTGAGACGCTTGGATCCAGGTTCTATCATTCATGCTGCGCCATTTCAACCAACCTGTGTGGCTCATATTCACTTTGGGTTGACGAGTTGCATGGTCATGGTGTAGGCCGAGCCTTTTTTGCCACTTCATCCGCCTCCGATCAAGCATAATGCCTTGCCCATAAGCATTCCCCACCCTGGAATATCTTAACCTACCCATTCCCCTATCTGGAATAACTGTACCTCCCTCAAAAGAAGTGATAAGCCGCAATATATTTGACTGTTGTAGGCTGCCGTCTCCCGCTTAAGGGCGAATTTCAAACGTTGTCCATCACAGAGACAAATGATCTGGCTCCAGCCGCGTCTATAGGAGTATCTGTCTGCTCACTTCTAGCTCCAGTGGAGACTGATGGAAAAATGGCCGCTAACAACCTGTGGTCCTTGTTCCGGGTGCGCGTGTCACCATCGAGCCTTAATGACATCATAAAGCTGCTTCAAGTGCAAGACTTGCAGGCTTATATACAGTCTATCTATCTATCTATCTATCTATCTAATGTATGTTACTGCATAGATATATATCTAGCTATATAAATAGATAGTTATATATCAATATAGATATTTCTACAAATATCTAGCTTTACGTATAAATTTAAACTTGTATAGTTATGGTTTTGTAGGGCTGAAAACATACATACAAAATTTGTATTATTATCAGCATTATTCTTATAATTGCCATTGATGTTATTCCAGGGGCAGGTAATAAACCGCATGAGTCTTTGACCAATTTTTACCATTTTAGGTAAAAAGCTGCATTGACTGCACTTCTGCATTTTGTGGGATATGGTAGGACTGCAAGCAAATCCTGAGACAAGATATGTCAAAAACACTCCATACAGCATGCAATTTCGATTTCCAAGATAGAAACATTGGTCACGCTGAACATTGTTGAACGTTTTCACTGCAATGCATCCTGGGACGCTTGGATCCAGGTTCCATCATTCATGTTGCGCTATTTCAACCAACCTGTGTGGCTCATATTCACTTTGGGTTGACGATTGGCATGGTCATGGTGTAGGCCGAGCCTTTTTTGCCACTTCATCCGCCTCCGATCAAGCATAATGCCTTGCCCATAAGCATTCCCCTCCCTGGAATAACTTAACCTACCCATTCCCCTATCTGGAATAACTGTACCTACCACAAAAGAAGTGATAAGCAGCGATCAATTTGACTGTTGTAGGCTGCCGTATCCCGCTTAAGGGCGAATTTCAAACGTTGTCCATCACAGAGACAAATGATCTGGCTCCAGCAGCGTCTATAGGAGTATCTGTCTGCTCACTTCTAGCTCCAGTGGAGACTGATG